>NC_090372.1:222363388-222563388 GCF_036365525.1 Heterodontus francisci | reverse complement strand
GTCCCTCTCTCTCTCTCTCTCTTTCTCTCTCGCTGACGTTCTGTTTGTCCCTGTCTCTCTCACTCCCTCTCTCCCCCTCTGGCATTCTTTCTGCTTGTCCCTGTCTCTCTCACTCACTCTGTTGCTGTCTTTCTGCTTGTCTCTGTCTCTCTCTCTCTCTCCCTCACTCGCTGTCTTTCTGTTTGTCCCTGACTCTCTCTCTCTCCCACTCTCGCTGACTTTCTGTTTGTCCCTGTGTCTCTCTCACACGCTTTCTCTCTCGCTGTCTTTCTGTTTGTCCCTGTCTCTCACTCTCTCCCCCTCTGGCTCTCTATCTGTTTGTCCCTGTGTCTCTCTCTCCCTTTCTCGCTGTCTTTCTGTTTGTCCCAAACTCTCTCTCTCTCCCTCTCTCGCTGTCTTTCTGTTTGTCCCTGTCTCTCTCTCTCTCGCTGTCTTTCTGCTTGTCTCTGACTCTCTCTCTCTCCGCTCTCGCTGTCTTTCTGTTTGTCCCTGTCTCTCCCTCTCTCCCCCTCTGGCTCTCTTTCTGTTTGTCCCTGTGTCTCTCTCTTCCTCTCTCGGTGTCTTTCTGTTTGTCCCTGTCTCTCTCAGTCCTTCCCTCCCCCTCTGGCTTTCTTTCTGCTTGTCCCTGTCTCTCTCACTCCCTCTCTTGCTGTCTTTCTGCTTGTCTCTGTCTCTCTCTCTCTCTCCCTCACTCGCTGTCTTTCTGTTTGTCCCTGACTCTCTCTCTCTCCCACTCACCCTGTCTTTCTGTTTGTCCCTGTCTCTCACTCTCTCCCCCTCTGGCTCTCTATCTGTTTGTCCCTGTGTCTCTCTGTCTCCCTCTCTCGCTGTCTTTCTGTTTGTCCCTCTCTCTCTCTCTCTCTCTCTCTCTCTCTCTCTCTCTCGCTTACTTTCTGTTTGTCCCTGTGTCTCTCTCTCCCTCTCTCGCTGTCTTTCTGTTTGTCCCTGTCTCTCTCTCTCTCTTTCTCTCTCGCTGACTATCTGTTTGTCCCTGTCTCTCTCTCTCCCTCTCTCCCCCTCTGGCTTTCTTTCTGCTTGTCCCTGTCTCTCTCACTCCCTCTGTTGCTGTCTTTATGCTTGTCTCTGTCTCTCTCTCTCTCTCTCTCTCTCTCTCTCTCTCGCTTACTTTCTGTTTGTCCCTGTGTCTCTCTCTCTCTCTCTCTCTCTCTCTCTCTCGCTTACTTTCTGTTTGTCCCTGTGTCTCTGTCTCCCTCTCTCGCTGTCTTTCTGTTTGTCCCTGTCTCTCTCTCTCTCTCTCTCTCTCTCTCTCTCTCTCTCGCTTACTTTCTGTTTGTCCCTGTGTCTCTCTCTCCCTCACTCGCTGTCTTTCTGTTTGTCCCTGACTCTCTCTCTCTCCCACTCTCACTGTCTTTCTGTTTGTCCCTGACTCTCTCTCTATCCCACTCTGGCTGTCTTTCTGTATGTCCCTGACTCTCTCTCTCTCCCATTCTCGCTGTCTTTCTGTTTCTCCCTGTCTCTCTCTCTCTCGCTTTCTCTCTCGCTGACTTTCTGTTTGTCCCTGTTTCTCTCTCTCCCTCTCTCGGTGTCTTTCTGTTTGTCCCTGTCTCTCTCTCTCTCTCTCTCTCTCTCGCTGTCTTTCTGCTTGTCTCTGTATGTCTCTCTCTCTCCCTCTCTCGCTGTCTTTCTGTTTGTCCCTGTCTCTCCCTCTCTACCCCTCTGGCTCTCTTTCTGTTTGTCCCTGTGACTCTCTCTCCCTCTCTCGGTGTCTTTCTGTTTGTCCCTGTCTCTCTCACTCCTTCTCTCCCCGTCTGGCTTTCTTTCTGCTTGTCCCTGTCTCTCTCACTCCCTCTCTTGCTGTTTTTCTGCTTGTCTCTGTCTCTCTCTCTCTCTCCCTCACTCGCTGTCTTTCTGTTTGTCCCTGACTCTCTCTCTCTCCCTCGATCGCTGTCTTCCTTTTTGTCTCTGTATGTCTCTCTCTCTCCCTCTCTCGCTGTCTTTCTTTTTGTCCCTGTCTCTCGTCTCTCCCCCTCTGGCTCTCTTTCTGTTTGTCCCCGTGACTCTCTCTCCCTCTCTCGGTGACTTTCTGTTTGTCCCTGTCTCTCTCACTCCTTCTCTCCCCGTCTGGCTTTCTTTCTGCTTGTCCCTGTTTCTCTCACTCCCTCTCTTGCTGTCTTACTGCTTGTCTCTCTCTCTCTCTCTCTCTCTCTCTCTCTCGCTGACTTTCTGTTTGTCCCTGTGTCTCTCCTTCCCTCTGTCGCTGTCTTTGTGTTTGTCCCTGTCTCTCTCTCTCCCTCTCTCGCTGTCTTTCTGCTTGTCTCTGTCTCTCTCTCCCACTCTCGCTGTCTTTCTTTTTGTCCCTGTCTATCTCTCTCTCTCTCACTCTCTCTCTCGCTGACGTTCTGTTTGTCCCAGTCATTCTCTCTCCCTCATGTCCCCCTCTGGCTTTCTTTCTGCTTGTCCCTGGCTCTCTCTCTCCCACTCTCGCTGTCTTTCTGTTTGTCCCTATCTCTCTCTCTCCCTCTCTCGCTGTACTTCTGTTTGTCCCTGACTCTCTCTCTCTCCCACACTCGCTGTCTTTCTGCTTGTCCCTGACTCTCTCCCTCTCCCACTCTCGCTGTCTTTCTGTTTGTCCCTGTCTCTCTCTCTCTCCCACTCTCGCTGTCTTTCTGTATGTCCCTGATTCTCTCTCTCTCCCACTCTCGCTGTCTTTCTGTTTGTCCCTGTCTCTCTCTCTCTCGCTTTCTCTCTCGCTCACTTTCTGTTTCTCCCTGTGTCTCTCTCTCCCTCGCTCGCTGTCTTTGTGTTTGTCCCTGTCTCTCTCTCTCCCTCTCACGCTGTCTTTCTGCTTGTCTCTGTCTCTCTCTCTCTCTCCCTCTCACGCTGTCTTTCTGTTTGGCCCTGTCTCTCCCTCTCTCCCCCTCGGGCTCTCTTTCTGTTTGTCCCTGTCTCTCTCTCTCCCTCTCTCGCTGTCTTTGTGCTTGTCCCTGTCTCTCTCTCTCCCTCTCTCGCTGTCTTTCTGCTTGTCTCTATCTCTCTCTCTCTCTCCCTCACTCGCTGTCTTTCTGTTTGTCCTTGACTCTTTCTCTCTCCCACTCTCGCCGTCTTTCTGTTTGTCCCTGACGCTCTCTCTCTCCCTCTCTCACTGTCTTTCTGCTAGTCTCTGTCTCTGTCTCTCTCTCTCTCTCTCTTGCTGACTTTCTGTTTATCCCTGTCTCTCCCTCGCTCCCCCTCTGGCTCTCTTTCTGCTTGTCCCTGTCTCTCTCTCTCCGTCTCTCAATCTTTCTGTTTGTCCCTGCCTCTCTCTCTCCCTCTCTCGCTGTCTTTGTGTTTGTCCCTGTCTCTCTGTCTCCCTCTCTCGCTGTCTTTCTGCTTGTCTCTATCTCTCTCTCTCTCTCCCTCACTCGCTGTCTTTCTGTTTGTCCTTGACTCTCTCTCTCTCCCACTCTTGCTGTCTTTCTGTTTGTCCCTGACTCTCTCTCTGTCCCTCTCTCACTGTCTTTCTGCTTGTCTCTGTCTCTGTCTCTCTCTCTCTCTTGCTGACTTTCTGTTTATCCCTGTCTCTCCCTCGCTCCCCCTCTGGCTCTCTTTCTGCTTATCCCTGTCTCTCTCTCTCCGTCTCTCAATCTTTCTGTTTGTCCCTGTCTCTCCCTCACCCTGTCTCACTGTCTTTCTGTTTGTCCCTGTCTCTCTCTCTCCCTCTCACACTGTCTTTCTTTTTGTCCCTGTCTCTCTCTCTCCCTCTCTCGCTGTCTTTCTGTTTGTCCCTGTCTCTCCCACTCTCCCCCTCTGGCTCTCTTTCTGTTTGTCCCTGTCTCTCTCTCGCCCTCTCTCGGTGTCTTTCTGTTTGTCCCTGTCTCTCACTCTCTCCCCCTCTGGCTCTCTTTCTGATTGTCCCTGTCTCTCACTCTCCGTCTCTCTGTCTTTTTGTTTGTCCCTGTCTCTCTCTCTCCCTCTCTCGCTGTCTTTGTGTTTGTCCCTGTCTCTCCCTCTCTCCCCCTCTGGCTCTCGTTCTGCTTGTCCCTGTCTCTCTCTCTCCGTCTCTCACTGTCCTTCTGTTTGTCCCTGTCTCTCTCTCTCCCTGTCTCACTGTCTTTCTGTTTGTCCCTGTCTCTCTCTCTCCCTGTCTCACTGTCTTTCTGTTTGTCCCTATCTCTCTCTCTCCCTGTCACGCTGTATTTCTGTTTGTCCATGACTCTCTCCCTCTCCCACACTCGCTGTCTTTCTGTTAGTCCCTGACTCTCTCTCTCTCCCACTCTCGCTGTCTTTCTGTTTGTCCCTGACTCTCTCTCTCCCCCACTCTCGCTGTATTTCTGTTTGTCCCTGTCTCTCTCTCTCTCCCACTCTCGCTGTCTTTCTGTTTGCCCCTGTCTCTCTCTCTCTCTCCCACTCTCGCTGTCTTTCTGTATGTCCCTGACTCTCTCTCTCTCCCACTCTTGCTGACTGTCTGTTTGTCCCTGTGTCTCTCTCTCCCTCTCTCGCTGTCTTTGTGTTTGTCCCTGTCTCTCTCTCTCCCTCTCGCGCTGTCATTCTGTTTGTCCCTGTCTCTCTCTCTCTCCCACTCTCGCTTTCTTTCTGTTTGTCCCTGTCTCTCTCTCTCTCCCACTCTCGCTGTCATTCTGTTTGTCCCTGACTCTCTCTCTCTCCCACTCTCGCTTTCTTTCTGTTTGTCCCTATCTCTCTCTCTCTCCCACTCTCGCTGTCTTTCTGTTTGTCCCTGTGTCTCTCTCTCCCTCTCTCGCTGTCTTTCTGGTTGTCCCTGTCTCTCTCTCTCCCTCTCTCGCTGTCTTTCTGTTTGTCCCTGTCTCTCACTCTCTCCCCCTCTGGCTCTCTATCTGTTTGTCCCTATGTCTCTCTCTCCCTCTCTCGCTGTCTTTCTGTTTGTCCCTGTCTCTCTCTCTCTCTCTCTCTCTCGCTGACTTTCTGTTTGTCCCTGTGTCTTTCTCTCCCTCTCTCGCTGTCTTTGTGTTTGTCCCTGTCTCTCTCTCTCTCTCTCTCTCTCGCTGACTTTCTGTTTGTTCCTGTCTCTCTCTCTCCCTCTCGCGCTGTCATTCTGTTTGTCCATGACTCTCTCTCTCTCCCACTCTCGCTGTCTTTCTGTTAGTCCCTGTCTCTCTCTCTCTCCCACTCTCGCTCTCTTTCTGTTTGTCCCTGTCTCTGGCTCTCCCACTCTCGCTGTCTTTCTGTATGTCCCTGACTCTCTCCCTCTCCCACTCTTGCTGACTGTCTGTTTGTCCCTGTGTCTCTCTCTCCCTCTCTCGCTGTCTTTGTGTTTGTCCCTGTCTCTCTCTCTCCCTCTCTCGCTGTCTTTCTGTTTGTCCCTGTCTCTCTCTCTCTCCCACTCTCGCTGTCTTTCTGTTTGTCCCTGTCTCTCTCTCCCACGCTTTCTCTCTCGCTGTCTTCCTGTTTGTCCCTGTCTCTCACTCTCTCCCCCTCTGGCTCTCTATCTGTTTGTCCCTGTGTCTCTCTGTCTCCCTCTCTCGCTGTCTTTCTGTTTGTCCCTGTCTCTCTCTCTCTCTCTCTCTCTCTCTCTCTCTCGCTTACTTTCTGTTTGTCCCTGTGTCTCTCTCTCCCTCTCTCGCTGTCTTTCTGTTTGTCCCTGTCTCTCTCTCTCTCTTTCTCTCTCGCTGACTATCTGTTTGTCCCTGTCTCTCTCTCTCCCTCTCTCCCCCTCTGGCTTTCTTTCTGCTTGTCCCTGTCTCTCTCACTCCCTCTGTTGCTGTCTTTATGCTTGTCTCTGTCTCTCTCTCTCTCTCCCTCACTCGCTGTCTTTCTGTTTGTCCCTGACTCTCTCTCTCTCCCACTCTCACTGTCTTTCTGTTTGTCCCTGACTCTCTCTCTCTCCCACTCTCGCTGTCTTTCTGTATGTCCCTGACTCTCTCTCTCTCCCATTCTCGCTGTCTTTCTGTTTGTCCCTGTCTCTCTCTCTCTCGCTTTCACTCTCGCTGACTTTCTGTTTGTCCCTGTTTCTCTCTCTCCCTCTCTCGGTGTCTTTCTGTTTGTCCCTGTCTCTCTCTCTCTCTCTCTCTCTCTCTCTCGCTGTCTTTCTGCTTGTCTCTGTATGTCTCTCTCTCTCCCTCTCTCGCTGTCTTTCTGTTTGTCCCTGTCTCTCCCTCTCTCCCCCTCTGGCTCTCTTTCTGTTTGTCCCTGTGACTCTCTCTCCCTCTCTCGGTGTCTTTCTGTTTGTCCCTGTCTCTCTCACTCCTTCTCTCCCCGTCTGGCTTTCTTTCTGCTTGTCCCTGTCTCTCTCACTCCCTCTCTTGCTGTTTTTCTGCCTGTCTCTGTCTCTCTCTCTCTCTCCCTCACTCACTGTCTTTCTGTTTGTCCCTGACTCTCTCTCTCTCCCTCGCTCGCTGTCTTTCTGTTTGTCCCTGTCTCTCCCTCTCTCCCCCTTTGGCTCTCTTTCTGTTTGTCCCTGTGACTCTCTCTCCCTCTCTCGGTGTCTTTCTGTTTGTCCCTGTCTCTCTCACTCCTTCTCTCCCCGTCTGGCTTTCTTTCTGCTTGTCCCTGTCTCTCTCACTCCCTCTCTTGCTGTCTTTCTGCTTGTCTCTCTCTCTCTCTCTCTCTCTCTCGCTGACTTTCTGTTTGTCCCTATGTCTCTCCGTCCCTCTGTCGCTGTCTTTGTGTTTGTCCCTGTCTCTCTCTCTCCCTCTCTCGCTGTCTTTCTGCTTGTCTCTGTCTCTCTCTCTCTCTCCCACTCTCGCTGTCTTTCTTTTTGTCCCTGTCTATCTCTCTCTCTCTCACTCTCTCTCTCGCTGACGTTCAGTTTGTCCCAGTCATTCTCTCTCCCTCATCTCCCCCTCTGGCTTTCTTTCTGCTTGGTGCTGGCTCTCTCTCTCCCACTCTCGCTGTCTTTCTGTTTGTCCCTATCTCTCTCTCTCCCTCTCTCGCTGTACTTCTGTTTGTCCCTGACTCTCTCTCTCTCCCACACTCGCTGTCTTTCTGCTTGTCCCTGACTCTCTCTCTCTCCCACTCTCGCTGTCTTTCTGTTTGTCCCTGTTTCTCTCTCTCTCCCACTCTCGCTGTCTTTCTGTATGTCCCTGACTCTCTCTCTCTCCCACTCTCGCTGTCTTTCTGTTTGTCCCTGTCTCTCTCTCTCTCTCGCTTTCTCTCTCGCTCACTTTCTGTTTCTCCCTGTGTCTCTCTCTCCCTCGCTCGCTGTCTTTGTGTTTGTCCCTGTCTCTCTCTCTCCCTCTCACGCTGTCTTTCTGCTTGTCTCTGTCTCTCTCTCTCTCTCCCTCTCACGCTGTCTTTCTGTTAGTCCCTGTCTCTCCCTCTCTCCCCCTCTGGCTCTCTTTCTGTTTGTCCCTGTGTCTCTCTCTCCCTCTCTCGCTGTCTTTGTGCTTGTCCCTGTCTCTCTCTCTCCCTCTCTCGCTGTCTTTCTGCTTGTCTCTATCTCTCTCTCTCTCTCCCTCACTCGCTGTCTTTCTGTTTGTCCTTGACTCTCTCTCTCTCCCACTCTCGCCGTCTTTCTGTTTGTCCCTGACGCTCTCTCTCTCCCTCTCTCACTGTCTTTCTGCTTGTCTCTGTCTCTGTCTCTCTCTCTCTCTCTCTTGCTGACTTTCTGTTTATCCCTGTCTCTCCCTCGCTCCCCCTCTGGCTCTCTTTCTGCTTGTCCCTGTCTCTCGCTCTCCGTCTCTCAATCTTTCTGTTTGTCCCTGCCTCTCTCTCTCCCTCTCTCGCTGTCTTTGTGTTTGTCCCTGTCTCTCTCTCTCCCTCTCTCGCTGTCTTTCTGCTTGTCTCTGTCTCTCTCTCTCCCTCACTCGCTGTCATTCTTTTTGTCCCTGTCTCTCTCTCTCCCTCTCTCGATGTCTTTCTGTTTGTCCCTGTCTCTCTCTCACTCTCGCTGTCGATCTGTTTGTCCCAGTCTCTCTCTCTCCCTCTCTCGCTGTCTTTCTGTTTGTCCCCGTCTCTCTCTCTCTCAATCTCGCTGTCTTTCTGCTTACCCCTGTCTCTCTCTCGCCCTCTCTCGCTCTCTTTCTGTTTGTCCCTGTCTCTCTCTCTCCGTCTCTCACTGTCTTTCTGTTTGTCCCTATCTCACTCTCTCTCCCACTCTCGCTGTCTTTCTGTTTGTCCCTGTCTCTCTCTCTCTCCCACTCTCGCTGTCTTTCTGTTTGTCCCTGTCTCTCTCTCTCTCTCCCACTCTCGCTGTCTTTCTGTATGTCCCTGACTCTCTCTCTCTCCCACTCTTGCTGACTGTCTGTTTGTCCCTGTGTCTCTCTCTCCCTCTCTCGCTGTCTTTGTGTTTGTCCCTGTCTCTCTCTCTCCATCTCGCGCTGTCATTCTGTTTGTCCCTGACTCTCTCTCTCTCCCACTCTCGCTTTCTTTCTGTATGTCCCTGTCTCTCTCTCTCTCCCACTCTCGCTGTCATTCTGTTTGTCCCTGACTCTCTCTCTCTCCGACTCTCGCTTTCTTTCTGTTTGGCCCTGTCTCTCTCTCTCTCCCACTCTCGCTGTCTTTCTGTTTGACCCTGTGTCTCTCTCTCCCTCTCTCGCTGTCTTTCTGTTTGTCCCTGTCTCTCTCTCTCCCTCTCTCGCTGTCTTTCTTTTTGTCCCTGTCTCTCACTCTCTCCCCCTCTGGCTCTCTATCTGTTTGTCCCTATGTCTCTCTCTCCCTCTCTCGCTGTCTTTCTGTTTGTCCCTGTCTCTTACTCTCTCCCCCTCTGGCTCTCTATCTGTTTGTCCCTGTGTCTCTCTGTCTCCCTCTCTCGCTGTCTTTCTGTTTGTCCCTGTCTCTCTCTCTCTCTCTCTCTCTCTCTCTCTCGCTTACTTTCTGTTTGTCCCTGTGTCTCTCTCTCCCTCTCTCGCTGTCTTTCTGTTTGTCCCTGTCTCTCTCTCTCTCTTTCTCTCTCGCTGACTATCTGTTTGTCCCTGTCTCTCTCTCTCCCTCTCTGGCTTTCTTTCTGCTTGTCCCTGTCTCTCTCACTCCCTCTGTTGCTGTCTTTATGCTTGTCTCTGTCTCTCTCTCTCTCTCTCCCTCACTCGCTGTCTTTCTGTTTGTCCCTGACTCTCTCTCTCTCCCACTCTCACTGTCTTTCTGTTTGTCCCTGACTCTCTCTCTCTCCCACTCTCGCTGTCTTTCTGTATGTCCCTGACTCTCTCTCTCTCCCATTCTCGCTGTCTTTCTGTTTGTCCCTGTCTCTCTCTCTCTCGCTTTCACTCTCGCTGACTTTCTGTTTGTCCCTGTTTCTCTCTCTCCCTCTCTCGGTGTCTTTCTGTTTGTCCCTGTCTCTCTCTCTCTCTCTCTCTCTCTCGCTGTCTTTCTGCTTGTCTCTGTATGTCTCTCTCTCTCCCTCTCTCGCTGTCTTTCTGTTTGTCCCTGTCTCTCCCTCTCTCCCCCTCTGGCTCTCTTTCTGTTTGTCCCTGTGACTCTCTCTCCCTCTCTCGGTGTCTTTCTGTTTGTCCCTGTCTCTCTCACTCCTTCTCCCCCCGTCTGGCTTTCTTTCTGCTTGTCCCTGTCTCTCCCACTCCCTCTCTTGCTGTTTTTCTGCTTGTCTCTGTCTCTCTCTCTCTCTCCCTCACTCGCTGTCTTTCTGTTTGTCCCTGACTCTCTCTCTCTCCCTCGCTCGCTGTCTTTCTGTTTGTCCCTGTCTCTCCCTCTCTCCCCCTTTGGCTCTCTTTCTGTTTGTCCCTGTGACTCTCTCTCCCTCTCTCGGTGTCTTTCTGTTTGTCCCTGTCTCTCTCACTCCTTCTCTCCCCGTCTGGCTTTCTTTCTGCTTGTCCCTGTCTCTCTCACTCCCTCTCTTGCTGTCTTTCTGCTTGTCTCTCTCTCTCTCTCTCTCTCTCGCTGACTTTCTGTTTGTCCCTGTGTCTCTCCGTCGCTCTGTCGCTGTCTTTGTGTTTGTCCCTGTCTCTCTTTCTCCCTCTCTCGCTGTCTTTCTGCTTGTCTCTGTCTCTCTCTCTCTCTCCCACTCTCGCTGTCTTTCTTTTTGTCCCTGTCTATCTCTCTCTCTCTCACTCTCTCTCTCGCTGACGTTCTGTTTGTCCCAGTCATTCTCTCTCCCTCATCTCCCCCTCTGGCTTTCTTTCTGCTTGTCCCTGGCTCTCTCTCTCCCACTCTCACTGTCTTTCTATTTGTCCCTATCTCTCTCTCTCCCTCTCTCGCTGTACTTCTGTTTGTCCCTGACTCTCTCTCTCTCCCACACTCGCTGTCTTTCTGCTTGTCCCTGACTCTCTCTCTCTCCCACTCTCGCTGTCTTTCTGTTTGTCCCTGTCTCTCTCTCTCTCCCACTCTCGCTGTCTTTCTGTATGTCCCTGACTCTCTCTCTCTCCCACTCTCGCTGTCTTTCTGTTTGTCCCTGTGTCTCTCTCTCCCTCTCTCGCTGTCTTTGTGCTTGTCCCTGTCTCTCTCTCTCCCTCTCTCGCTGTCTTTCTGCTTGTCTCTATCTCTCTCTCTCTCTCCCTCACTCGCTGTCTTTCTGTTTGTCCTTGACTCTCTCTCTCTCCCACTCTCGCCGTCTTTCTGTTTGTCCCTGACGCTCTCTCTCTCCCTCTCTCACTGTCTTTCTGCTTGTCTCTGTTTCTGTCTCTCTCTCTCTTGCTGACTTTCTGTTTATCCCTGTCTCTCCCTCGCTCCCCCTCTGGCTCTCTTTCTGCTTGTCCCTGTCTCTCTATCTCCGTCTCTCAATCTTTCTGTTTGTCCCTGCCTCTCTCTCTCCCTCTCTCGCTGTCTTTGTGTTTGTCCCTGTCTCTCTCTCTCCCTCTCTCGCTGTCTTTCTGCTTGTCTCTGTCTCTCTCTCCCTCTCCCTCTCTCGCTGTCTCTCTGTTTGTCCCTGTCTCTCCCTCTCTCCCCCTCTGGCTCTCGTTCTGCTTGTCCCTGTCTCTCTCTCTCCGTCTCTCACTGTCTTTCTGTTTGTCCCTGTCTCTCTCTCTCCCTGTCTCACTGTCTTTCTGTTTGTCCCTGTCTCTCTCTCTCCCTCTCTCGCTGTCTTTCTGTTTGTCCCTGTCTCTCTCTCACTCTCGCCGTCGATCTGTTTGTCCCAGTCTCTCTCTCTCCCTCTCTCGCTGTTTTTCTGTTTGTCCCCGTCTCTCTCTCTCCCAATCTTGCTGTCTTTCTGCTTACCCCTGTCTCTCTCTCGCCCTCTCTCGCTCTCTTTCTGTTTGTCCCTGTCTCTCTCTCTCCGTCTCTCACTGACTTTCTGTTTGTCCCTGTCTCACTCTCTCTCTCGCTGTCTTTCTTTTTGTCACTGTCTCTCTCTCTCCCTCTCTCACTGTCTTTCTGTTTGTCCCTGTCTCTCTCTCTCTCTCTCCCTCTCGCGCTGTCTTTCTTTTTGTCACTGTCTCTCTCTCTCCCTCTCTCGCTGTTTTACTGTTTGTCCCTCTATATCGCTCTTCATCTCTCACTGTCTTTCTGCGTGTCGCTGTCTCTCTCTCTCCCTCTCACACTGTCATTCTGTTTGTCCCTGTCTCTCTTACTCCCTCACTCGCTGTCTTTCTTTTTGTCCCTGTCTCTCTGTCTCCCTCTCTCGCTGTCTTTCTGTTCGTCCCTGTGTCTCTCTCTCCCTCTCTCGCTGTCTTTCTGTTTGTTCCTGTCTCTCTGTTTCTCGCCCTCTCTCGCTGTCTTTCTGTGTGTCCCTGTCTCTCTCACTGCCTCTCTCACTGTCTTTCTTTTTGTCCCTGTCTCTCTCTCTCTCCCACTCTCGCTGTCTTTCTGTTTGTCCCTGTCTCTCTCTCTCTCGCTTTCTCTCTCGCTGACTTTCTGTTTCTCCCTGTGTCTCTCTCTCCCTCGCTCGCTGTCTTTGTGTTTGTCCCTGTCTCTCTCTCTCCCTCTCACGCTGTCTTTCTGCTTGTCTCTGTCTCTCTCTCTCTCTCCCTCTCACGCTGTCTTTCTGTTTGTCCCTGTCTCTCCCTCTCTCCCCCTCTGGCTCTCTTTCTGTTTGTCCCTGTGTCTCTCTCTCCCTCTCTCGCTGTCTTTGTGCTTGTCCCTGTCTCTCTCTCTCCCTCTCTCGCTGTCTTTCTGCTTGTCTCTATCTCTCTCTCTCTCTCCCTCACTCGCTGTCTTTCTGTTTGTCCTTGACTCTCTCTCTCTCCCACTCTCGCCGTCTTTCTGTTTGTCCCTGACGCTCTCTCTCTCCCTCTCTCACTGTCTTTCTGCTTGTCTCTGTCTCTGTCTCTCTCTCTCTCTCTCTTGCTGACTTTCTGTTTATCCCTGTCTCTCCCTCGCTCCCCCTCTGGCTCTCTTTCTGCTTGTCCCTGACTCTCTCTCTCTCCGACTCTCAATCTTTCTGTTTGTCCCTGTCTCTCTATCTCTCCCACTCTCACTGTCTTTCTGTTTGTCCCTGTCTCACTGTCTTTCTGTTTGTCCCTGTCTCTCTCTCTCCCTCTCTCACTGTCTTTCTGTTTGTCCCTGTCTCTCTCTCTCCCTCACTCGCTGTCATTCTTTTTGTCCCTGTCTCTCTCTCTCCCTCTCTCGCTGTCTTTCTGTTTGTCCCTGTCTCTCTCTCACTCTCGCTGTCGATCTGTTTGTCCCAGTCTCTCTCTCTCCCTCTCTCGCTGTCTTTCTGTTTGTCCCCGTCTCTCTCTCTCCCAATCTCGCTGTCTTTCTGCTTACCCCTGTCTCTCTCTCGCCCTCTCTCGCTGTCTTTCTGTTTGTCCCTTTCTCTCTCTCTTCCTCTCTCGCTCTCTTTCTGTTTGTCCCTGTCTCTCTCTCTCTCCCACTCTCGCTGTCTTTCTGTTTGTCCCTGTCTCTCTCTCTCTCCCACTCTCGCTGTCTTTCTGTTTGTCCCTATCTCTCTCTCTCCCTCTCACGCTGTATTTCTGTTTGTCCCTGTTTCTCACTCTCTCCCCCTCTGGCTCTCTATCTGTTTGTCCCTGTGTCTCTCTCTCCCTCTCTCGCTGTCTTTCTGTTTGTCCCTGTCTCTCTCTCTCTCTCTCTCTCTCTCGCTGACTTTCTGTTTGTCCCTCTGTCTCTCTCTCCCTCTCTCGCTGTCTTTCTGTTTGTCCCTGTCGCTCTCTCTCTCTTTCTCTCTCGCTGACGTTCTGTTTGTCCCTGTCTCTCTCTCTCCCTCTCTCCCCCTCTGGCTTTCTTTCTGCTTGTCCCTATCTCTCTCACTCCCTCTGTTGCTGTCTTTCTGCTTGTCACTGTCTCTCTCTCTCTCTCCCACTCTTGCTGACTGTCTGTTTGTCCCTGTGTCTCTCTCTCCCTCTCTCGCTGTCTTTGTGTTTGTCCCTGTCTCACTCTCTCCCTCTCGCGCTGTCATTCTGTTTGTCCCTGACTCTCTCTCTCTCCCACTCTCGCTGTCTTTCTGTTTGTCCCTGTCTCTCTCTCTCTCCCACTCTTGCTGTCTTTCTGTTTGTCCCTGTCTCTCTCCCTCACGCTTTCTCTCTCGCTGACTTTCTGTTTGTCCCTGTGTCTCTCTCTCCCTCTCTCGCTGTCTTTCTGTTTGTCCCTGTCTCTCTCTCTCCCTCTCTCGCTGTCTTTCTGTTTGTCCCTGTCTCTCACTCTCTCCCCCTCTGGCTCTCTATCTGTTTGTCCCTGTGTCTCTCTCTCTCTCTCTCTCTCTCTCTCGCTGACTTTCTGTTTGTCCCTGTGTCTCTCTCTCCCTCTCTCGCTGTCTTTCTGTTTGTCCCTGTCTCTCTCTCTCTCTTTCTCTCTCGCTGACGTTCTGTTTGTCCCTGTCTCTCTCTCACCCTCTCTCCCCCTCTGGCTTTCTTTCTGCTTGTCCCTGTCTCTCTCACTCCCTCTGTTGCTGTCTTTCTGCTAGTCTCTGTCTCTCTCTCTCTCTCCCTCACTCGCTGTCTTTCTGTTTGTCCCTCACTCTCTCTCTCTCTCCCACTCTCGCTGTCTTTCTGTTTGTCCCTGACTCTCTCCCTCTCCCACTCTTGCTGTCTTTCTGTATGTCCCTGACTCTCTATCTCTCCCATTCTCGCTGTCTTTCTGTTTGTCCCTGTCTCTCTCTCTCTCCCACTCTCGCTCTCTTTCTGTTTGTCCCTGACTCTCTCTCTCTCCCACTCTCGCTGTCTTTCTGTTTGTCCCTGTCTCTCTCTCTCCCACTCTCGCTGTCTTTCTGTATGTCCCTGACTCTCTCCCTCTCCCACTCTTGCTGACTGTCTGTTTGTCCGTGTGTCTCTCTCTCCCTCTCTCGCTGTCTTTGTGTTTGTCCCTGTCTCTCTCTCTCCCTCTCTCGCTGTCTTTCTGTTTGTCCCTGTCTCTCTCTCTCTCCCACTCTCGCTGTCTTTCTGTTTGTCCCTGACTCTCTCTCTCTCCCTCTCTCACTGTCTTTCTGCTTGTCTCTGTCTCTGTCTCTCTCTCTCTCTCTCTCTTGCTGACTTTCTGTTTATCCCTGTCTCTCCCTCGCTCCCCCTCTGGCTCTCTTTCTGCTTGTCCCTGTCTCTCTCTCTCCGTCTCTCAATCTTTCTGTTTGTCCCTGCCTCTCTCTCTCCCTCTCTCGCTGTCTTTGTGTTTGTCCCTGTCTCTCTCTCTCTCCCACTCTCGCTCTCTTTCTGTTTGTCCCTGACTCTCTCTCTCTCCCACTCTCGCTGTCTTTCTGTTTGTCCCTGTCTCTCTCTCTCCCACTCTCGCTGTCTTTCTGTATGTCCCTGACTCTCTCCCTCTCCCACTCTTGCTGTCTGTCTGTTTGTCCGTGTGTCTCTCTCTCCCTCTCTCGCTGTCTTTGTGTTTGTCCCTGTCTCTCTCTCTCCCTCTCTCGCTGTCTTTCTGTTTGTCCCTGTCTCTCTCTCTCTCCCACTCTCGCTGTCTTTCTGTTTGTCCCTGACTCTCTCTCTCTCCCTCTCTCACTGTCTTTCTGCTTGTCTCTGTCTCTGTCTCTCTCTCTCTCTCTCTCTTGCTGACTTTCTGTTTATCCCTGTCTCTCCCTCGCTCCCCCTCTGACTCTCTTTCTGCTTGTCCCTGTCTCTCTCTCTCCGTCTCTCAATCTTTCTGTTTGTCCCTGCCTCTCTCTCTCCCTCTCTCGCTGTCTTTGTGTTTGTCCCTGTCTCTCTCTCTCCCTCTCTCGCTGTCTTTCTGCTTGTCTCTGTCTCTCTCTCCCTCTCCCTCTCTCGCTGTCTCTCTGTTTGTCCCTGTCTCTCCCTCTCTCCCCCTCTGGCTCTCGTTCTGCTTGTCCCTGTCTCTCTCCGTCTCTCACTGTCTTTCTGTTTGTCCCTGTCTCACTGTCTTTCTGTTTGTCCCTGTCTCTCTCTCTCCCTCTCTCGCTGTCTTTCTGTTTGTCCCTGTCTCTCTCTCTCCCTCACTCGCTGTCATTCTTTTTGTCCCTGTCTCTCTCTCTCCCTCTCTCGCTGTCTTTCTGTTTGTCCCTGTCTCTCTCTCACTCTCGCTGTCGATCTGTTTGTTCCTGTCTCTCTGTTTCTCGCCCTCTCTCGCTGTCTTTCTGTGTGTCCCTGTCTCTCTCACTGCCTCTCTCACTGTCTTTCTTTTTGTCCCTGTCTCTCTCTCTCTCCCACTCTCGCTGTCTTTCTGTTTGTCCCTGTCTCTCTCTCTCTCGCTTTCTCTCTCGCTGACTTTCTGTTTCTCCCTGTGTCTCTCTCTCCCTCGCTCAATGTCTTTGTGTTTGTCCCTGTCTCTCTCTCTCCCTCTCACGCTGTCTTTCTGCTTGTCTCTGTCTCTCTCTCTCTCTCCCTCTCACGCTGTCTTTCTGTTTGTCCCTGTCTCTCCCTCTCTCCCCCTCTGGCTCTCTTTCTGTTTGTCCCTGTGTCTCTCTCTCCCTCTCTCGCTGTCTTTGTGCTTGTCCCTGTCTCTCTCTCTCCCTCTCTCGCTGTCTTTCTGCTTGTCTCTATCTCTCTCTCTCTCTCCCTCACTCGCTGTCTTTCTGTTTGTCCCTGACTCTCTCTCTCTCCCACTCTCGCCGTCTTTCTGTTTGTCCCTGACTCTCTCTCTCTCCCTCTCTCACTGTCTTTCTGCTTGTCTCTGTCTCTGTCTCTCTCTCTCTCTCTCTCTTGCTGACTTTCTGTTTACCCCTGTCTCTCCCTCGCTCCCCCTCTGGCTCTCTTTCTGCTTGTCCCTGTCTCTCTCTCTCCGTCTCTCAATCTTTCTGTTTGTCCCTGCCTCTCTCTCTCCCTCTCTCGCTGTCTTTGTGTTTGTCCCTGTCTCTCTCTCTCCCTCTCTCGCTGTCTTTCTGCTTGTCTCTGTCTCTCTCTCCCTCTCCCTCTCTCGCTGTCTCTCTGTTTGTCCCTGTCTCTCCCTCTCTCCCCCTCTGGCTCTCGTTCTGCTTGTCCCTGTCTCTCTCCGTCTCTCACTGTCTTTCTGTTTGTCCCTGTCTCACTGTCTTTCTGTTTGTCCCTGTCTCTCTCTCTCCCTCTCTCGCTGTCTTTCTGTTTGTCCCTGTCTCTCTCTCTCCCTCACTCGCTGTCATTCTTTTTGTCCCTGTCTCTCTCTCTCCCTCTCTCGCTGTCTTTCTGTTTGTCCCTGTCTCTCTCTCACTCTCGCTGTCGATCTGTTTGTCCCAGTCTCTCTCTCTCCCTCTCTCGCTGTCTTTCTGTTTGTCCCCGTCTCTCTCTCTCCCAATCTCGCTGTCTTTCTGCTTACCCCTGTCTCTCTCTCGCCCTCTCTCGCTGTCTTTCTGTTTGTCCCTTTCTCTCTCTCTTCCTCTCTCGCTCTCTTTCTGTTTGTCCCTGTCTCTCTCTCTCTCCCACTCTCGCTGTCTTTCTGTTTGTCCCTGTCTCTCTCTCTCTCCCACTCTCGCTGTCTTTCTGTTTGTCCCTGACTCTCTCTCTCTCCCTCTCTCACTGTCTTTCTGCTTGTCTCTGTCTCTGTCTCTCTCTCTCTCTCTCTCTTGCTGACTTTCTGTTTATCCCTGTCTCTCCCTCGCTCCCCCTCTGACTCTCTTTCTGCTTGTCCCTGTCTCTCTCTCTCCGTCTCTCAATCTTTCTGTTTGTCCCTGCCTCTCTCTCTCCCACTCTCGCTGTCTTTCTGTTTGTCCCTGTCTCTCTCTCTCTCCCACTCTCGCTGTCTTTCTGTTTGTCCCTGACTCTCTCTCTCTCCCTCTCTCACTGTCTTTCTGCTTGTCTCTGTCTCTGTCTCTCTCTCTCTCTCTCTCTTGCTGACTTTCTGTTTATCCCTGTCTCTCCCTCGCTCCCCCTCTGACTCTCTTTCTGCTTGTCCCTGTCTCTCTCTCTCCGTCTCTCAATCTTTCTGTTTGTCCCTGCCTCTCTCTCTCCCTCTCTCGCTGTCTTTGTGTTTGTCCCTGTCTCTCTCTCTCCCTCTCTCGCTGTCTTTCTGCTTGTCTCTGTCTCTCTCTCCCTCTCCCTCTCTCGCTGTCTCTCTGTTTGTCCCTGTCTCTCCCTCTCTCCCCCTCTGGCTCTCGTTCTGCTTGTCCCTGTCTCTCTCCGTCTCTCACTGTCTTTCTGTTTGTCCCTGTCTCACTGTCTTTCTGTTTGTCCCTGTCTCTCTCTCTCCCTCTCTCGCTGTCTTTCTGTTTGTCCCTGTCTCTCTCTCTCCCTCACTCGCTGTCATTCTTTTTGTCCCTGTCTCTCTCTCTCCCTCTCTCGCTGTCTTTCTGTTTGTCCCTGTCTCTCTCTCACTCTCGCTGTCGATCTGTTTGTTCCTGTCTCTCTGTTTCTCGCCCTCTCTCGCTGTCTTTCTGTGTGTCCCTGTCTCTCTCACTGCCTCTCTCACTGTCTTTCTTTTTGTCCCTGTCTCTCTCTCTCTCCCACTCTCGCTGTCTTTCTGTTTGTCCCTGTCTCTCTCTCTCTCGCTTTCTCTCTCGCTGACTTTCTGTTTCTCCCTGTGTCTCTCTCTCCCTCGCTCAATGTCTTTGTGTTTGTCCCTGTCTCTCTCTCTCCCTCTCACGCTGTCTTTCTGCTTGTCTCTGTCTCTCTCTCTCTCTCCCTCTCACGCTGTCTTTCTGTTTGTCCCTGTCTCTCCCTCTCTCCCCCTCTGGCTCTCTTTCTGTTTGTCCCTGTGTCTCTCTCTCCCTCTCTCGCTGTCTTTGTGCTTGTCCCTGTCTCTCTCTCTCCCTCTCTCGCTGTCTTTCTGCTTGTCTCTATCTCTCTCTCTCTCTCCCTCACTCGCTGTCTTTCTGTTTGTCCCTGACTCTCTCTCTCTCCCACTCTCGCCGTCTTTCTGTTTGTCCCTGACTCTCTCTCTCTCCCTCTCTCACTGTCTTTCTGCTTGTCTCTGTCTCTGTCTCTCTCTCTCTCTCTCTCTTGCTGACTTTCTGTTTACCCCTGTCTCTCCCTCGCTCCCCCTCTGGCTCTCTTTCTGCTTGTCCCTGTCTCTCTCTCTCCGTCTCTCAATCTTTCTGTTTGTCCCTGCCTCTCTCTCTCCCTCTCTCGCTGTCTTTGTGTTTGTCCCTGTCTCTCTCTCTCCCTCTCTCGCTGTCTTTCTGCTTGTCTCTGTCTCTCTCTCCCTCTCCCTCTCTCGCTGTCTCTCTGTTTGTCCCTGTCTCTCCCTCTCTCCCCCTCTGGCTCTCGTTCTGCTTGTCCCTGTCTCTCTCCGTCTCTCACTGTCTTTCTGTTTGTCCCTGTCTCACTGTCTTTCTGTTTGTCCCTGTCTCTCTCTCTCCCTCTCTCGCTGTCTTTCTGTTTGTCCCTGTCTCTCTCTCTCCCTCACTCGCTGTCATTCTTTTTGTCCCTGTCTCTCTCTCTCCCTCTCTCGCTGTCTTTCTGTTTGTCCCTGTCTCTCTCTCACTCTCGCTGTCGATCTGTTTGTCCCAGTCTCTCTCTCTCCCTCTCTCGCTGTCTTTCTGTTTGTCCCCGTCTCTCTCTCTCCCAATCTCGCTGTCTTTCTGCTTACCCCTGTCTCTCTCTCGCCCTCTCTCGCTGTCTTTCTGTTTGTCCCTTTCTCTCTCTCTTCCTCTCTCGCTCTCTTTCTGTTTGTCCCTGTCTCTCTCTCTCTCCCACTCTCGCTGTCTTTCTGTTTGTCCCTGTCTCTCTCTCTCTCCCACTCTCGCTGTCTTTCTGTTTGTCCCTATCTCTCTCTCTCCCTCTCACGCTGTATTTCTGTTTGTCCCTGTTTCTCACTCTCTCCCCCTCTGGCTCTCTATCTGTTTGTCCCTGTGTCTCTCTCTCCCTCTCTCGCTGTCTTTCTGTTTGTCCCTGTCTCTCTCTCTCTCTCTCTCTCTCTCGCTGACTTTCTGTTTGTCCCTCTGTCTCTCTCTCCCTCTCTCGCTGTCTTTCTGTTTGTCCCTGTCGCTCTCTCTCTCTTTCTCTCTCGCTGACGTTCTGTTTGTCCCTGTCTCTCTCTCTCCCTCTCTCCCCCTCTGGCTTTCTTTCTGCTTGTCCCTATCTCTCCCACTCCCTCTGTTGCTGTCTTTCTGCTTGTCTCTGTCTCTCTCTCTCTCTCCCACTCTTGCTGACTGTCTGTTTGTCCCTGTGTCTCTCTCTCCCTCTCTCGCTGTCTTTGTGTTTGTCCCTGTCTCTCTCTCTCCCTCTCGCGCTGTCATTCTGTTTGTCCCTGACTCTCTCTCTCTCCCACTCTCGCTGTCTTTCTGTTTGTCCCTGTCTCTCTCTCTTTCCCACTCTCGCTGTCTTTCTGTTTGTCATTGTCTCTCTCCCTCACGCTTTCTCTCTCGCTGACTTTCTGTTTGTCCCTGTGTCTCTCTCTCCCTCTCTCGCTGTCTTTCTGTTTGTCCCTGTCTCTCTCTCTCCCTCTCTCGCTGTCTTTCTGTTTGTCCCTGTCTCTCACTCTCTCCCCCTCTGGCTCTCTATCTGTTTGTCCCTGTGTCTCTCTCTCTCTCTCTCTCTCTCTCGCTGACTTTCTGTTTGTCCCTGTGTCTCTCTCTCCCTCTCTCGCTGTCTTTCTGTTTGTCCCTGTCTCTCTCTCTCTCTTTCTCTCTCGCTGACGTTCTGTTTGTCCCTGTCTCTCTCTCACCCTCTCTCCCCCTCTGGCTTTCTTTCTGCTTGTCCCTGTCTCTCTCACTCCCTCTGTTGCTGTCTTTCTGCTAGTCTCTGACTCTCTCTCTCTCTCCCTCACTCGCTGTCTTTCTGTTTGTCCCTCACTCTCTCTCTCTCTCCCACTCTCGCTGTCTTTCTGTTTGTCCCTGACTCTCGCTCTCTCCCACTCTCGCTGTCTTTCTGTATGTCCCTGACTCTCTATCTCTCCCATTCTCGCTGTCTTTCTGTTTGTCCCTGTCTCTCTCTCTCTCTCTCTCTCTCTCTCTCGCTGTCTTTCTGTTTGTCCCTGTCTCTCTCTCTCTCCCACTCTCGCTCTCTTTCTGTTTGTCCCTGACTCTCTCTCTCTCCCACTCTCGCTGTCTTTCTGTTTGTCCCTGTCTCTCTCTCTCTCCCACTCTCGCTCTCTTTCTGTTTGTCCCTTACTCTCTCTCTCTCCCACTCTCGCTGTCTTTCTGTATGTCCCTGACTCTCTCCCTCTCCCACTCTTGCTGACTGTCTGTTTGTCCGTGTGTCTCTCTCTCCCTCTCTCGCTGTCTTTGTGTTTGTCCCTGTCTCTCTCTCTCCCTCTCTCGCTGTCTTTCTGTTTGTCCCTGTCTCTCTCTCTCTCCCACTCTCGCTGTCTTTCTGTTTGTCCCTGACTCTCTCTCTCTCCCTCTCTCACTGTCTTTCTGCTTGTCTCTGTCTCTGTCTCTGTCTCTCTCTCTCTCTTGCTGACTTTCTGTTTATCCCTGTCTCTCCCTCGCTCCCCCTCTGGCTCTCTTTCTGCTTGTCCCTGTCTCTCTCTCTCCGTCTCTCAATCTTTCTGTTTGTCCCTGCCTCTCTCTCTCCCTCTCTCGCTGTCTTTGTGTTTGTCCCTGTCTCTCTCTCTCCCTCTCTCGCTGTCTTTCTGCTTGTCTCTGTCTCTCTCTCCCTCTCCCTCTCTCGCTGTCTCTCTGTTTGTCCCTGTCTCTCCCTCTCTCCCCCTCTGGCTCTCGTTCTGCTTGTCCCTGTCTCTCTCCGTCTCTCACTGTCTTTCTGTTTGTCCCTGTCTCACTGTCTTTCTGTTTGTCCCTGTCTCTCTCTCTCCCTCTCTCGCTGTCTTTCTGTTTGTCCCTGTCTCTCTCTCTCCCTCACTCGCTGTCATTCTTTTTGTCCCTGTCTCTCTCTCTCCCTCTCTCGCTGTCTTTCTGTTTGTCCCTGTCTCTCTCTCACTCTCGCTGTCGATCTGTTTGACCCAGTCTCTCTCTCTCCCTCTCTCGCTGTCTTTCTGTTTGTCCCCGTCTCTCTCTCTCCCAATCTCTCTGTCTTTCTGCTTACCCCTGTCTCTCTCTCGCCCTCTCTCGCTGTCTTTCTGTTTGTCCCTTTCTCTCTCTCTTCCTCTCTCGCTCTCTTTCTGTTTGTCCCTGTCTCTCTCTCTCTCCCACTCTCGCTGTCTTTCTGTTTGTCCCTGTCTCTCTCTCTCTCCCACTCTCGCTGTCTTTCTGTTTGTCCCTATCTCTCTCTCTCCCTCTCACGCTGTATTTCTGTTTGTCCCTGTTTCTCACTCTCTCCCCCTCTGGCTCTCTATCTGTTTGTCCCTGTGTCTCTCTCTCCCTCTCTCGCTGTCTTTCTGTTTGTCCCTGTCTCTCTCTCTCTCTCTCTCTCTCTCGCTGACTTTCTGTTTGTCCCTCTGTCTCTCTCTCCCTCTCTCGCTGTCTTTCTGTTTGTCCCTGTCGCTCTCTCTCTCTTTCTCTCTCGCTGACGTTCTGTTTGTCCCTGTCTCTCTCTCTCCCTCTCTCCCCCTCTGGCTTTCTTTCTGCTTGTCCCTATCTCTCTCACTCCCTCTGTTGCTGTCTTTCTGCTTGTCTCTGTCTCTCTCTCTCTCTCCCACTCTTGCTGACTGTCTGTTTGTCCCTGTGTCTCTCTCTCCCTCTCTCGCTGTCTTTGTGTTTGTCCCTGTCTCTCTCTCTCCCTCTCGCGCTGTCATTCTGTTTGTCCCTGACTCTCTCTCTCTCCCACTCTCGCTGTCTTTCTGTTTGTCCCTGTCTCTCCCTCTCTCCCCCTCTGGCTCTATTTCTGTTTGTCCCTGTGACTCTCTCTCCCTCTCTCGGTGTCTTTCTGTTTGTCCCTGTCTCTCTCACTCCTTCTCTCCCCGTCTGGCTTTCTTTCTGCTTGTCCCTGTCTCTCTCACTCCCTCTCTTGCTGTCTTTCTGCTTGTCTCTGTCTCTCTCTCTCTCTCCCTCACTCGCTGTCTTCCTGTTTGTCCCTGTCTCTCTCTCTCTCTCTCTCTCTCTCTCTCGCTGACTTTCTGTTTGTCCCTGTGTCTCTCCTTCCCTCTGTCGCTGTCTTTGTGTTTGTCCCTGTCTCTCTCTCTCCCTCTCTCGCTGTCTTTCTGCTTGTCTCTGTCTCTCTCTCTCTCTCCCACTCTCGCTGTCTTTCTTTTTGTCCCTGTCTATCTCTCTCTCTCTCACTCTCTCTCTCGCTGACTTTCTGTTTGTCCCAGTCATTCTCTCTCCCTCATCTCCCGCTCTGGCTTTCTTTCTGCTTGTCCCTGGCTCTCTCTCTCCCACTCTCGCTGTCTTTCTGTTTGTCCCTGTCTCTCTCTCTCTCCCACTCTCGCTGTCTTTCTGTTTGTCCCTATCTCTCTCTGTCCCTCTCTCGCTGTACTTCTGTTTGTCCCTGACTCTCTCTCTCTCCCACACTCGCTGTCTTTCTGCTTGTCCCTGACTCTCTCTCTCTCCCACTCTCGCTGTCTTTCTGTTTGTCCCTGTCTCTCTCTCTCTCCCACTCTCGCTGTCTTTCTGTATGTCCCTGACTCTCTCTCTCTCCCACTCTCGCTGTCTTTCTGTTTGTCCCTGTCTCTCTCTCTCTCGCTTTCTCTCTCGCTGACTTTCTGTTTCTCCCTGTGTCTCTCTCTCCCTCGCTCGCTGTCTTTGTGTTTGTCCCTGTCTCTCTCTCTCCCTCTCACGCTGTCTTTCTGCTTGTCTCTGTCTCTCTCTCTCTCTCCCTCTCACGCTGTCTTTCTGTTTGTCCCTGTCTCTCCCTCTCTCCCCCTCTGGCTCTCTTTCTGTTTGTCCCTGTGTCTCTCTCTCCCTCTCTCGCTGTCTTTGTGCTTGTCCCTGTCTCTCTCTCTCCCTCTCTCGCTGTCTTTCTGCTTGTGTCTATCTCTCTCTCTCTCTCCCTCAATCGCTGTCTTTCTGTTTGTCCTTGACTCTCTCTCTCTCCCACTCTCGTCGTCTTTCTGTTTGTCTCTGTCTCTGTCTCTCTCTCTCTCTCTCTCGCTGACTTTCTGTTTATCCCTGTCTCTCCCTCGCGCCCCCTCTGGCTCTCTTTCTGCTTGTCCCTGTCTCTCTCTCTCCGTCTCTCAATCTTTCTGTTTGTCCCTGCCTCTCTCTCTCCCTCTCTCGCTGTCTTTGTGTTTGTCCCTGTCTCTCTCTCTCCCTCTCTCGCTGTCTTTCTGCTTGTCTCTGTCTCTCTCTCCCTCTCCCTCTCTCGCTGTCTCTCTGTTTGTCCCTGTCTCTCCCTCTCTCCCCCTCTGGCTCTCGTTCTGCTTGTCCCTGTCTCTCTCTCTCCCTCTCTCACTGTCTTTCTGTTTGTCCCTGTCTCTCTCTCTCCCTGTCTCACTGTCTTTCTGTTTGTCCCTGTCTCTCTCTCTCCCTCTCTCGCTGTCTTTCTGTTTGTCCCTGTCTCTCTCTCTCCCTCACTCGCTGTCATTCTTTTTGTCCCTGTCTCTCTCTCTCCCTCTCTCGCTGTCTTTCTGTTTGTCCCTGTCTCTCTCTCACTCTCGCTGTCGATCTGTTTGTCCCAGTCTCTCTCTCTCCCTCTCTCGCTGTCTTTCTGTTTGTCCCCGTCTCTCTCTCTCCCAATCTCGCTGTCTTTCTGCTTACCCCTGTCTCTCTCTCGCCCTCTCTCGCTGTCTTTTTGTTTGTCCCTTTCTCTCTCTCTTCCTCTCTCGCTGTCTTTCTGTTTGTCCCTGTCTCTCTCTCTCCGTCTCTCACTGTTCGTCTGTTTGTCCCTGTCTCACTCTCTCTCTCGCTGTCTTTCTGCTTGACAATGTCTCTCTCTCTCGGTCTCACACTGTCCTTCTGTTTGTCCCTGTCTCTCTCTCTCTCTCGCTGTCTTTCTTTTTGTCACTGTCTCTCTCTCTCCCTCTCTCACTGTCTTTCTGTTTGTCCCTGTCTCTCTCTCTCTCTCTCCCTCTCGCGCTGTCTTTCTTTTTGTCACTGTCTCTCTCTCTCCCTCTCTCGCTGTTTTACTGTTTGTCCCTCTCTATCGCTCTTCATCTCTCACTGTCTTTCTGCGTGTCGCTGTCTCTCTCTCTCCCTCTCACACTGTCTTTCTGTTTGTCCCTGTCTCTCTTACTCCCTCACTCGCTGTCTTTCTTTTTGTCCCTGTCTCTCTGTCTCCCTCTCTCGCTGTCTTTCTGTTCGTCCCTGTGTCTCTCTCTCCCTCTCTCGCTGTCTGTCTGTTTGTTACTGTCTCTCTGTCTCTCGCCCTCTCTCGCTGTCTTTCTGTGTGTCCCTTTCTCTCTCACTGCCTCTCTCACTGTCTTTCTTTTTGTCCCTGTCTCTCCCTCTCCCTGTCTCACTGTCTTTCTGTTTGTCCCTGTCTCTCTCTCTCCCTCTCACGCTGTCTTTCTTTTTGTCCCTGTCTATCTCTCTCCCTCTCTCGCTGTCTTTCTGTTTGTCCCTGTCTCTTCCTCTCTCCCCCTCTGGCTCTCTTTCTGTTTGTCCCTGTCTCTCTCTCTCCCTCTCTCGGTGTCTTTCTGTTTGTCCCTGTCTCTCCCTCTCTCCCCCTCTGGCTCTCTTTCTGATTGTCCCTGTCTCTCACTCTCCGTCTCTCTGTCTTTCTGTTTGTCCCTGTCTCTCTCTCTCCCTCTTTCGCTGTCTTTGTGTTTGTCCCTGTCTCTCTCTCTCCCTCTCTCGCTGTCTTTCTGCTTGTCTCTGTCTCTCTCTCCCTCTCCCTCTCTCGCTGTCTCTCTGTTTGTCCCTGTCTCTCCCTCTCTCCCCCTCTGGCTCTCGTTCTGCTTGTCCCTGTCTCTCTCTCTCCCTCTCTCACTGTCTTTCTGTTTGTCCCTGTCTCTCTCTCTCCCTGTCTCACTGTCTTTCTGTTTGTCCCTGTCTCTCTCTCTCCCTCTCTCGCTGTCTTTCTGTTTGTCCCTGTCTCTCTCTCTCCCTCACTCGCTGTCATTCTTTTTGTCCCTGTCTCTCTCTCTCCCTCTCTCGCTGTCTTTCTGTTTGTCCCTGTCTCTCTCTCACTCTCGCTGTCGATCTGTTTGTGCCAGTCTCTCTCGCTGTCTTTCTGCTTGACCCGTCTCTCTCTCTCCCAATCTCGCTGTCTTTCTGCTTACCCCTGTCTCTCTCTCGCCCTCTCACGCTGTCTTTTTGTTTGTCCCTTTCTCTCTCTCTTGCTCTCTCGCTGTCTTTCTGTTTGTCCCTGTCTCTCTCTCTCCGTCTCTCACTGTCTTTCTGTTTGTCCCTGTCTCACTCTCTCTCTCGCTGTCTTTCTGCTTGACAATGTCTCTCTCTCTCCCTCTCTCACTGTTCTTCTGTTTGTCCCTGTCTCTCTCTCTCTCGCAGTCTTTCTTTTTGTCACTGTCTCTCTCTCTCCCTCTCTCACTGTCTTTCTGTTTGTCCCTGTCTCTCTCTCTCTCTCGCAGTCTTTCTTTTTGTCACTGTCTCTCTCTCTCCCTCTCTCACTGTCTTTCTTTTTGTCACTGTCTCTCTCTCTCCCTCTCTCGCTGTTTTACTGTTTGTCCCACTCTATCGCTCTTCATCTCTCACTGTCTTTCTGCGTGTCGCTGTCTCTCTCTCTCCCTCTCACACTGTCTTTCTGTTTGTCCCTGTCTCTCTCACTGCCTCTCTCACTGTCTTTCTTTATGTCCCTGTCTCTCTGTCTCCCTCTCTCGCTGTCTTTGTGTTTGTCCCTGTCTCTCTCTCTATCCCACTCTCGCTGTCTTTCTGTTTGTCCCTGTCTCTCTCTCTCACTCTCTCTCTCTCTCTCTGACTTTCTTTTTGTCCCTGTCTCTCTCACTCCCTCTCTCGCTGTCTTTGTGTTTGTCCCTGTCTCTCTCTCTCCCTCTCTCACTGTCTTTCTGCTTCTCTCTATCTCTCTCTCTCTCTCCCTCACTCGCTGTCTTTCTGTTTGTCCTTGACTCTCTCTCTCTCCCTCTCTCGATGTCTTTCTGCTTGTCTCTGTCTCTGTCTCTCTCTCTCTCTCTCTCGCTTACTTTCTGTTTGTCCCTGACTCTCTCTCTCGCCCACTCACGCTGTCTTTCGGTTTGTCCCTGACTCTCTCTCTCTCCCACTCTCGCTGTCTTTCTGTATGTCCCTGACTCTCTCTCTCTCCCATTCTCGCTGTCTTTCTGTTTGTCCCTGTCTCTCTCGTTCCCTCTCTCGCTGTCTTTGTGTTTGTCCCTGTCTCTCTCTCTCCCTCTCTCACTGTCTTTCTGCTTGTCTCTATCTCTCTCTCTCTCTCCCTCACTCGCTGTCTTTCTGTTTGTCCTTGACTCTCTCTCTCTCCCTCTCTCGCTGTCTTTCTGCTTGTCTCTGTCTCTGTCTCTCTCTCTCTCTCTCTTTCGCTGACTTTCTGTTTGTCCCTGACTCTCTCTCTCTCCCACTCTCGCTGTCTTTCTGTATGTCCCTGACTCTCTCTCTCCCATTCTCGCTGTCTTTCTGTTTGTCCCTGTGTCTCTCTCTCCCTCTCTCGCTGTCTTTGTGTTTGTCCCTGTCTCTCTCTCTCCCTCTCTCACTGTCTTTCTGTTTGTCCCTGTCTCTCTCTCTCCCTGTCTCACTGTCTTTCTGTTTGTCCCTGTCTCTCTCTCTCCCTCTCTCGCTGTCTTTCTGTTTGTCCCTGTCTCTCTCTCTCCCTCACTCGCTGTCATTCTTTTTGTCCCTGTCTCTCTCTCTCCCTCTCTCGCTGTCTTTCTGTTTGTCCCTGTCTCTCTCTCACTCTCGCTGTCGATCTGTTTGTCCCAGTCTCTCTCGCTGTCTTTCTGCTTGACCCGTCTCTCTCTCTCCCAATCTCGCTGTCTTTCTGCTTACCCCTGTCTCTCTCTCGCCCTCTCACGCTGTCTTTTTGTTTGTCCCTTTCTCTCTCTCTTGCTCTCTCGCTGTCTTTCTGTTTGTCCCTGTCTCTCTCTCTCCGTCTCTCACTGTCTTTCTGTTTGTCCCTGTCTCACTCTCTCTCTCGCTGTCTTTCTGCTTGACAATGTCTCTCTCTCTCCCTCTCTCACTGTTCTTCTGTTTGTCCCTGTCTCTCTCTCTCTCGCAGTCTTTCTTTTAGTCACTGTCTCTCTCTCTCCCTCTCTCACTGTCTTTCTGTTTGTCCCTGTCTCTCTCTCTCTCTCGCAGTCTTTCTTTTTGTCACTGTCTCTCTCTCTCCCTCTCTCACTGTCTTTCTTTTTGTCACTGTCTCTCTCTCTCCCTCTCTCGCTGTTTTACTGTTTGTCCCACTCTATCGCTCTTCATCTCTCACTGTCTTTCTGCGTGTCGCTGTCTCTCTCTCTCCCTCTCACACTGTCTTTCTGTTTGTCCCTGTCTCTCTCACTGCCTCTCTCACTGTCTTTCTTTATGTCCCTGTCTCTCTGTCTCCCTCTCTCGCTGTCTTTGTGTTTGTCCCTGTCTCTCTCTCTATCCCACTCTCGCTGTCTTTCTGTTTGTCCCTGTCTCTCTCTCTCACTCTCTCTCTCTCTCTCTGACTTTCTTTTTGTCCCTGTCTCTCTCACTCCCTCTCTCGCTGTCTTTGTGTTTGTCCCTGTCTCTCTCTCTCCCTCTCTCACTGTCTTTCTGCTTCTCTCTATCTCTCTCTCTCTCTCCCTCACTCGCTGTCTTTCTGTTTGTCCTTGACTCTCTCTCTCTCCCTCTCTCGCTGTCTTTCTGCTTGTCTCTGTCTCTGTCTCTCTCTCTCTCTCTCTCGCTTACTTTCTGTTTGTCCCTGACTCTCTCTCTCGCTCACTCACGCTGTCTTTCTGTTTGTCCCTGACTCTGTCTCTCTCCCACTCTCGCTGTCTTTCTGTATGTCCCTGACTCTCTCTCTCTCCCATTCTCGCTGTCTTTCTGTTTGTCCCTGTCTCTCTCGTTCCCTCTCTCGCTGTCTTTGTGTTTGTCCCTGTCTCTCTCTCTCCCTCTCTCACTGTCTTCCTGCTTGTCTCTATCTCTCTCTCTCTCTCCCTCACTCGCTGTCTTTCTGTTTGTCCTTGACTCTCTCTCTCTCCCTCTCTCGCTGTCTTTCTGCTTGTCTCTGTCTCTGTCTCTCTCTCTCTCTCTCTTTCGCTGACTTTCTGTTTGTCCCTGACTCTCTCTCTCTCCCACTCTCGCTGTCTTTCTGTATGTCCCTGACTCTCTCTCTCCCATTCTCGCTGTCTTTCTGTTTGTCCCTGTGTCTCTCTCTCCCTCTCTCGCTGTCTTTGTGTTTGTCCCTGTCTCTCTCTCTCTCTCTCTCCCTCTCTCGCTGTCTTTCTGCTTGTCTCTGTCTCTCTCACTCTCTCCCTCTCTGGCTGTCTTTCTGTTTGTCCCTGTCTCTCCCTCTCTCCCCCTCTGGCTCTCTTTCTGTTTGTCCCTGTCTCTCTCTCTCCCTCTCTCGGTGTCTTTCTGTTTGTCCCTGTCTCTCTCTCTCTCTCTCTCTCTCTCTCTCTCTCGCTGTCTTTCTGCTTGTCTCTGTCTCTCTCTCTCTCTCCCTCTCTCGCTGTCTTTCTGTTTGTCCCTGTCTCTCCCTATCTCCCCCTCTGGCTCTCTTTCTGTTTGTCCCTGTGTCTCTCTCTCCCTCTCTCGCTGTCTTTCTGCTTGTCCCTGTCTCTCTGCCTCCCTCTCTTGCTGTCTTTCTGCTTGTCTCTGTCTCTCTCTCTCTCTCCCTCACTCGCTGTCTTTCTGTTTGTCCCTGACTCTCTCTCTCTCCCTGTCTCACTGTCTTTCTGTTTGTCACTGTCTCTCTCTCTCCCTCTCTCGCTGTCTTTCTTTTTGTCCCTGTCTCTCTGTCTCCCTCGCTCGTTCTCTTTCTTTTTGTCACTGTCTCTCTCTCCCTCTTTCGCTCTCTTTCTATTTGTCCCTGTCTCTCTCTCTCTCTCTCGCTTACTTTCTTTTTGTCCCTGCCTCTCTCTCTCCCTCTCTTGCTGTCTTTCATTTCGTCCCTGTCTCTCTCTCCCCCTCTCTCTCTGTTTTTCTGTTTGTCCCTGTCTCTCTCTATCCCTCTATCGCTGTCTTTCTGTTTGTCTCTATCTCTCTCTCTATCCCTCTCTCGCTGTCTTTCTGTTTGTCCCTGTCTCTCTCTCTCCCTCTCTCGTTGTCTTTCTGTTTGTCCCTGTCTCTCCCTCTCTCTCTGTTTTTCTGTTTGTCCCTGTCTCTCTCTCCCTCTCTTGCTGTCTTTCTGTTTGTCCCTGCCTCTCCCTGTCTCTCCCTCTTTCTCTGTTTTTCTGTTTACCACTGTCTCTCTACCTCTCTCGCTGTCTTTCTTTTTGTCCCTGCCTCCCTCTCTCCCTCTCTCACTGTCTTTCTGTTTGTCCCTGTCTCTCCCTGTCTGTCCCACTCTCTCTGGTTTTCTGTTTATCCCTGCCTCTCTCCCTCTCTCGCTGTCTTTCTGTTCGTCCCTGTCTCTCGCTCTCCCTCTCATGCTGTCTTTCTGTTTGTCTCTGTCTCTCTCTCTATCCCTCTCTCTCTGTTTTTCTGTTTATCCCTGTCTCTCTCTCTCCCTTTCTCGCTGTCTTGATGTTTGTCCCTGTCTCTCTCTTTCCCTCTCTCGCTGTCTTTCTGTTTGTCCCTGTCTCCCTCTCTCTCACCCCCTCTGGCTGTCTTTCAGCTTGTCCCTTTCTCTCTCTCTCCGTCTCTCACTGTCTTTCTGTTTGTCCCTGTCTCTCTCTCTCCCTCTCTCGCTGTCTTTCCGTTTGTCCCTGTCTCTCTCTCTCCCTCTCTCGCTGTCTTTCTGTTTGTCCCTGTCTCCCTCTCTCTCTCCCTCTCTCGCTGTCTTTCTGTTTGTCCCCGTCTCTCTCACTCCCTCTCTCGCTGTCTTTCTTTTTGTCCCAGTCTCTCTGTCTCCCTCTCTCCTTCTCTTTCAGTTTGTCCCTGTCTCTCCCTGTCTCTCTCCCTCTCTCTGTTTTTCTGTTTGTCCCTGTCTCTCTCTCTCCATATCTCGCTCTCTTTCTTTTTGTCCCTGCCTCTCTCTCTCCCTCTCTCGCTGTCTTTCATTTCGTCCCTGTCTCTCTCTCTCCCTCTCTCGCTGTCTTTCTGTTTGTCTCTGTCACTCTCTCTATCCCTCTCTCGCTGTCTTTCTGTTTGTCTCTGTCCCTCTCTCGCTGTCTTTCTGTTATCCCTGTCTCTCTGTCTCCCACTCTCGCTGTCTTTCTGTTTGTCCCTGCCTCTCCCTGTCTCTCCCTCTCTCTCTGTCTTTCTGTTTGTCCCTTTCTCTCCCTGTCTCTACCTCTCTCTCTGTTTTTCTGTTTAGCCCTGTCTCTCTCCCTCTCTCGCTGCCTTTCTGTTCATCCCTGTCTCTCTCTCTCCCTCTCTCGGCCTCTTTCTGTTTGTCCCTGTCTCTCTCTATCCCTCTCTCGTTGGCTTTCCATTTGTCCCTGTCTCTCCTTCTCTCTCCCTCTCTCTCTGTTTTTCTGTTTGCCCCTGTCTCTCTCTATCCCACTCTCGCTGTCTTTGTGTTCGTCCCTCTCTCACTGTCTCTCCCTATTTCGCTGTCTTTCTGTTTGTCCCTGTCTCTCTCTCTCCCTCTCTCGCTGTCTTTCTGTTTGTCCCTGTCTCTCCCTCTCCCACTCTCACTGTCTTTCTGCTTGTCTCTATCTCTCTGTCTCTCTCCCTCTCTCGTTGTCTTTCTTTTTGTCCCTGTCTCTCCCTCTCTCCCGATCTGGCTGTCTTTCTGCTTGTCCCCTTCTCTCTCTCTCCATCTCTCACTGTCTTTCTGTTTGTCCCTGTCTCTCTCTCTCCCTCTCTCGCTGTCTTTCTGTTTATCCCTGTCTCTCCCTCTCTCCCCCTCTGGCTGTCATTCTGCTTGTCCCCTTCTCTCTCACTCCCTCTCTCGCTGTCTTTCTTTTTTGTCCCTGTCTCTCTGCCTCCCTCTCTCGCTGTCTTTCTGTTCGTTCCCGTGTCTCTCTCTCCCTCTCTCGCTGTCTTTCTGTTTGTCCCTGTCTCTCTTACTCCCTCTCTCCCTCTTTCATTGTCTTTCTGTTTGTCCCTGTCTCTCTCTCTCCCTCTGTCGCTGTCTTTCTGTTTGTCCCTGTCTCTCTCTCTCCCTCTCCCACTGTCTTTCTGTTTGTCCCTGTCCCTCTCTCTCCCTCTCTCTCTGTCTTTCTGTTTGCCCCCTCTCTCTATCTCTCTCTCTCTCTGTCTTTCTGCTTGTCCCTGTTTCTCTCTCTCCCTCTCTCGCTGTCAATCTGTTTGTCCCTGTCTCTCTTCTCTCCCACTCTCGCTGTCTTTCTGTTTGTCTCTGTCTCTCTCTCTCTCCCTCTCTCGCTGTCTTTCTGTTTGTCCCTGTCTCTCTCTCTCCCGCTCTCGTTGTCTTTCTGTTTGTCCCTGTCTCTCTCTCTCCCTCTTTCGCGGTCTTTCTGTTTGTCCCTGTCTCTCCTCTCTCTCCCTCTCTCTCTGTTTTTCTGTTTGTCCCTGTCTCTCCCTCTCTCTCCGTTTTTCAGCTTGTCCCTTACTCTCTCTCTCCGTCTCTCACTGTCTTTCTGTTTGTCCCTGTCTCTCTCTCTCCCTCTCTCGCTGTCTTTCCGTTTGTCCCTGTCTCTCTCTCTCCCTCTCTCGCTGTCTTTCTGTTTGTCCCTGTCTCCCTCCCTCCCTCTCTCGCTGTCTTTCTGTTTGTCCCTGTCTCCAACTCTCCCTCTCTCTGTCTTTCTGTTTATCCCTGTTCTCCCTCTCTCTCCCTCTCTCTCCGTTTTTATGTTTATCCCTGTCTCTCTCCCTCTCTCACTGTCTTTCTGTTCGTCCCTGTCTCTCTCTCTCCCTCTCTCTCTGCCTTTCTGTTTGTCACTTTCTATCTCTTTCCCTGTCTCTCTGTCTTTCTGTTTGTCCCTGTCTCTCTCTCTACCTCTCTCGCTGTCTTTCTGTTTGTCGCTTTCTCTCTCTCTCCCTCTCACGCCATCTTTCTGTTTGTCCCAGTCTCTCTCTCTCCCTCTCTCTCTGCCTTTCTGTTTGTCACTTTCTCTCTCTTTCCCTGTCTCTCTGTCTTTCTGTTTGTCCCTGTCTCTCTCTCTACCTCTCTCGCTTTCTTTCTGTTTGTACCTGTGTCTCAAATTCCCTCTCTTGCTGTCTTTCTGTTTGTCCCTGTCTCTCTCACTCCCTCTCTCGAAGTCTTTCTTTTTGTCCCTGTCTCCCTCTCTACCTCTCTTGCTGTCTTTCTGTTTGTCCCTGTTCTCCCTCTCTCTCCCTCTCTCTCCGTTTTTCTGTTTATCCCTGTCTCTCTCCCTCTCTCACTGTCTTTCTGTTCGTCCCTGTCTCTCTCTCTCCCTCTCTCGCTGTCTTTCTGTTTGTCTCTGTCTCTCTCTCTCTCCCTCTCTCGCTGTCTCTCTGTTTGTCCCTGTCTCTCTCCATCCCGCTCTCGTTGCCTTTCTGTTTGTCCCTGTCTCTCTCTCTCCCTCTTTCGCGGTCTTTCAGTTTGTCCCTGTCTCTCTCACTCCCTCTTTCGCTGTCTTTCAGTTTGTCCCTGTCTCTCCCTCTCTCTCCGTTTTTCTGTTTGTCCCTGTCTCTCTCTATCCCTCTATTGCTGTCTTTCTGTTGGTCCCTGACTCTCTCTCTCCCTCTCTCTCTGTTTTTCTGTTTGTCCCTGTCTCTCTCTCTCCCTCTCTCACTGTCTTTTAGTTTGTCCCTGTCTCTCTCGCTCCCTCTTTCGCTGTCTTTCAGTTTGTCCCTGTCTCTCCCTCTCTCTCCGTTTTTCTGTTTGTCCCTGTCTCTCTCTATCCCTCTCTTGCTGTCTTTCTGCTGGTCCCTGTCTCTCTCTCTCTCCCTCTCTCGCTGTCTTTCTGTTTGTCACTGTCTCTCTCTCTCCCTCTCTCGCTGTCTTTCTGTTTGTCACTGTCTCTCTCTCTCCCACTCTCGCTGTCTTTCTGCTTGTCTCTATCTCTCTCTCTCTCTCCCTCTCTCGCTGTCTTTCTGTTTGTCCCTGTCACTCCCTCTCACCCCCTCTGGCTGTCTTTCAGCTTGTCCCTTTCTCTCTCTCTCCGTCTCTCACTGTCTTTCTGTTTGTCCCTGTCTCTCTCTCTCCCTCTCTCGCTGTCTTTCCGTTTGTCCCTGTCTCTCTCTCTCCCTCTCTCGCTGTCTTTCTGTTTGTCCCTGTCTCCCTCTCTCTCTCCCTCTCTCACTGTCTTTCTGTTTGTCCCCGTCTCTCTCACTCCCTCTCTCGCTGTCTTTCTTTTTGTCCCAGTCTCTCTGTCTCCCTCTCTCGTTCTCTTTCAGTTTGTCCCTGTCTCTCCCTGTCTCTCCCTCTCTCTCTGTTTTTCTGTTTGTCCCTGTCTCTCTCACTCCATATCTCGCTCTCTTTCTTTTTGTCCCTGCCTCTCTCTCTCCCTCTCTCGCTGTCTTTCATTTCGTCCCTGTCTCTCTCTCTCCCTCTCTCGCTGTCTTTCTGTTTGTCTCTGTCACTCTCTCTATCACTCCCTCTCTCTCTGTCTTTCTTTTTGTCCCAGTCTCTCCCTGTCTCTCCCTCTCTCTCTGTTTTTCTGTTTGTCCCTTTCTCTCTCTCTCCATCTCTCGCTCTCTTTCTTTTTGTCCCTGTCTCTCTCTCTCCCTCTCTCGCTGTCTTTCTGTTTGTCTCTGTGACTCTCTCTATCCCTCTCTCGCTGTCTTTGTGTTCGTCCCTCTCTCACTGTCTCTCCCTATTTCGCTGTCTTTCTGTTTGTCCCTGTCTCTCTCTCTCCCTCTCTCGGCCTCTTTCTGTTTATCCCTGTCTCTCTCTCTCCCTCTCTCGTTGGCTTTCCGTTTGTCCCTGTCTCTCCTTCTCTCTCCCTCTCTCTCTGTTTTTCTGTTTGCCCCTGTCTCTCTCTCATCCTCTCTCGCTGTCTTTGTGTTCGTCCCTCTCTCACTGTCTCTCCCTATTTCGCTGTCTTTCTGTTTGTCCCTGTCTCTCTCTCTCCCTCTCTCGCTGTCTTTCTGTTTGTCCCTGTCTCTCCCTCTCCCACTCTCACTGTCTTTCTGCTTGTCTCTATCTCTCTGTCTCTCTCCCTCTCTCGTTGTCTTTCTTTTTGTCCCTGTCTCTCTCTCTCCCTCTCTCGCTGTCTTTCTGTTTGTCCCTGTCTCTCTCTCTCCCTCTCTCGCTGTCTTTCTGTTTGTCCCTGTCTCTCCCTCTCTCCCCCTCTGGCTGTCGTTCTGCTTGTCCCCTTCTCTCTCACTCCCTCTCTCGCTGTCTTTCTGTTCGTCCCTGTCTCTCTCTCTCCCTCTCTCACTGTCTTTCAGTTTGTCCCTGTCTCTCTCGCTCCCTCTTTCGCTGTCTTTCTGCTGGTCCCTGTCTCTCTCTCTCTCCCTCTCTCGCTGTCTTTCTGTTTGTCACTGTCTCTCTCTCTCCCTCTCTCGCTGTCTTTCTGTTTGTCACTGTCTCTCTCTCTCCCACTCTCGCTGTCTTTCTGCTTGTCTCTGTCACTCTCTCTATCACTCCCTCTCTCTCTGTCTTTCTTTTTGTCCCAGTCTCTCCCTGTCTCTCCCTCTCTCTCTGTTTTTCTGTTTGTCCCTTTCTCTCTCTCTCCATCTCTCGCTCTCTTTCTTTTTGTCCCTGTCTCTCTCTCTCCCTCTCTCGCTGTCTTTCTGTTTGTCTCTGTGACTCTCTCTATCCCTCTCTCGCTGTCTTTGTGTTCGTCCCTCTCTCACTGTCTCTCCCTATTTCGCTGTCTTTCTGTTTGTCCCTGTCTCTCTCTCTCCCTCTCTCGGCCTCTTTCTGTTTGTCCCTGTCTCTCTCTCTCCCTCTCTCGTTGGCTTTCCGTTTGTCCCTGTCTCTCCTTCTCTCTCCCTCTCTCTCTGTTTTTCTGTTTGCCCCTGTCTCTCTCTCATCCTCTCTCGCTGTCTTTGTGTTCGTCCCTCTCTCACTGTCTCTCCCTATTTCGCTGTCTTTCTGTTTGTCCCTGTCTCTCTCTCTCCCTCTCTCGCTGTCTTTCTGTTTGTCCCTGTCTCTCCCTCTCCCACTCTCACTGTCTTTCTGCTTGTCTCTATCTCTCTGTCTCTCTCCCTCTCTCGTTGTCTTTCTTTTTGTCCCTGTCTCTCTCTCTCCCTCTCTCGCTGTCTTTCTGTTTGTCCCTGTCTCTCTCTCTCCCTCTCTCGCTGTCTTTCTGTTTGTCCCTGTCTCTCCCTCTCTCCCCCTCTGGCTGTCGTTCTGCTTGTCCCCTTCTCTCTCACTCCCTCTCTCGCTGTCTTTCTGTTCGTCCCTGTCTCTCTCTCTCCCTCTCTCACTGTCTTTCAGTTTGTCCCTGTCTCTCTCGCTCCCTCTTTCGCTGTCTTTCTGCTGGTCCCTGTCTCTCTCTCTCTCCCTCTCTCGCTGTCTTTCTGTTTGTCACTGTCTCTCTCTCTCCCTCTCTGGCTGTCGTTCTGCTTGTCCCCTTCTCTCTCACTCCCTCTCTCGCTGTCTTTCTGTTCGTCCCTGTCTCTCTCTCTCCCTCTCTCACTGTCTTTCAGTTTGTCCCTGTCTCTCTCGCTCCCTCTTTCGCTGTCTTTCTGCTGGTCCCTGTCTCTCTCTCTCTCCCTCTCTCGCTGTCTTTCTGTTTGTCTCTGTCCCTCTCTCGCTGTCTTTCTGTTATCCCTGTCTCTCTGTCTCCCACTCTCGCTGTCTTTCTGTTTGTCCCTGCCTCTCTCTCTCCGTCTCTCACTGTCTTTCTGTTTGTCCCTGTCTCTCTCTCTCCCTCTCTCGCTGTCTTTCCGTTTGTCCCTGTCTCTCTCTCTCTCTCCCTCTCTCGCTGTCTTTCTGTTTGTCCCCGTCTCTCTCACTCCCTCTCTCTCTGTCTTTCTTTTTGTCCCAGTCTCTCCCTGTCTCTCCCTCTCTCTCTGTTTTTCTGTTTGTCCCTTTCTCTCTCTCTCCATCTCTCGCTCTCTTTCTTTTTGTCCCTGTCTCTCTCTCTCCCTCTCTCGCTGTCTTTCTGTTTGTCTCTGTGACTCTCTCTATCCCTCTCTCGCTGTCTTTGTGTTCGTCCCTCTCTCACTGTCTCTCCCTATTTCGCTGTCTTTCTGTTTGTCCCTGTCTCTCTCTCTCCCTCTCTCGGCCTCTTTCTGTTTGTCCCTGTCTCTCTCTCTCCCTCTCTCGTTGGCTTTCCGTTTGTCCCTGTCTCTCCTTCTCTCTCCCTCTCTCTCTGTTTTTCTGTTTGCCCCTGTCTCTCTCTCATCCTCTCTCGCTGTCTTTGTGTTCGTCCCTCTCTCACTGTCTCTCCCTATTTCGCTGTCTTTCTGTTTGTCCCTGTCTCTCTCTCTCCCTCTCTCGCTGTCTTTCTGTTTGTCCCTGTCTCTCCCTCTCCCACTCTCACTGTCTTTCTGCTTGTCTCTATCTCTCTGTCTCTCTCCCTCTCTCGTTGTCTTTCTTTTTGTCCCTGTCTCTCTCTCTCCCTCTCTCGCTGTCTTTCTGTTTGTCCCTGTCTCTCTCTCTCCCTCTCTCGCTGTCTTTCTGTTTGTCCCTGTCTCTCCCTCTCTCCCCCTCTGGCTGTCGTTCTGCTTGTCCCCTTCTCTCTCACTCCCTCTCTCGCTGTCTTTCTGTTCGTCCCTGTCTCTCTCTCTCCCTCTCTCACTGTCTTTCAGTTTGTCCCTGTCTCTCTCGCTCCCTCTTTCGCTGTCTTTCTGCTGGTCCCTGTCTCTCTCTCTCTCCCTCTCTCGCTGTCTTTCTGTTTGTCACTGTCTCTCTCTCTCCCTCTCTCGCTGTCTTTCTGTTTGTCACTGTCTCTCTCTCTCCCACTCTCGCTGTCTTTCTGCTTGTCTCTATCTCTCTCTCTCTCTCTCCCTCTCTCGCTGTCTTTCTGTTTGTCCCTGTCACTCCCTCTCACCCCCTCTGGCTGTCTTTCAGCTTGACCCTTTCTCTCTCTCTCCGTCTCTCACTGTCTTTCTGTTTGTCCCTGTCTCTCTCTCTCCCTCTCTCGCTGTCTTTCCGTTTGTCCCTGTCTCTCTCTCTCCCTCTCTCGCTGTCTTTCTGTTTGTCCCTGTCTCCCTCTCTCTCTCCCTCTCTCGCTGTCTTTCTGTTTGTCCCCGTCTCTCTCACTCCCTCTCTCGCTGTCTTTCTTTTTGTCCCAGTCTCTCTGTCTCCCTCTCTCGTTCTCTTTCAGTTTGTCCCTGTCTCTCCCTGTCTCTCCCTCTCTCTCTGTTTTTCTGTTTGTCCCTGTCTCTCTCTCTCCATATCTCGCTCTCTTTCTTTTTGTCCCTGCCTCTCTCTCTCCCTCTCTCGCTGTCTTTCATTTCGTCCCTGTCTCTCTCTCTCCCTCTCTCGCTGTCTTTCTGTTTGTCTCTGTGACTCTCTCTATCCCTCTCTCGCTGTCTTTCTGTTTGTCTCTGTCCCTCTCTCGCTGTCTTTCTGTTATCCCTGTCTCTCTGTCTCCACTCTCGCTGTCTTTCTGTTTGTCCCTGCCTCTCCCTGTCTCTCCCTCTCTCTCTGTCTTTCTGTTTGTCCCTTTCTCTCCCTGTCTCTCCCTCTCTCTCTGTTTTTCTGTTTAGCCCTGTCTCTCTCCCTCTCTCGCTGCCTTTCTGTTCATCCCTGTCTCTCTCTCTCCCTCTCTCGGCCTCTTTCTGTTTGTCCCTGTCTCTCTCTCTCCCTCTCTCGTTGGCTTTCCGTTTGTCCCTGTCTCTCCTTCTCTCTCCCTCTCTCTCTGTTTTTCTGTTTGCCCCTGTCTCTCTCTCTCCCTCTCTCGCTGTCTTTCTGTTTGTCCCTGTCTCTCCCTCTCCCACTCTCACTGTCTTTCTGCTTGTCTCTATCTCTCTGTCTCTCTCCCTCTCTCGTTGTCTTTCTTTTTGTCCCTGTCTCTCTCTCTCCCTCTCTCGCTGTCTTTCTGTTTGTCCCTGTCTCTCTCTCTCCCTCTCTCGCTGCCTTTCTGTTTGTCCCTGTCTCTCCCTCTCTCCCCCTCTGGCTGTCGTTCTGCTTGTCCCCTTCTCTCTCACTCCCTCTCTCGCTGTCTTTCTTTTTTGTCCCTGTCTCTCTGCCTCCCTCTCTCCCTCTTTCATTGTCTTTCTGTTTGTCCCTGTCTCTCTCTCTCCCTCTGTCGCTGTCTTTCTGTTTGTCCCTGTCTCTCTCTCTCCCTCTCTCACTGTCTTTCTGTTTGTCCCTGTCCCTCTCTCTCCCTCTCTCTCTGTCTTTCTGTTTGCCCCCTCTCTCTATCTCTCTCTCTCTCTGTCTTTCTGCTTGTCCCTGTTTCTCTCTCTCCCTCTCTCGCTGTCAATCTGTTTGTCCCTGTCTCTCTTCTCTCCCACTCTCGCTGTCTTTCTGTTCGTCCCTGTCTCTCTCTCTCCCTCTCTCGCTGTCTTTCTGTTTGACTCTGTCTCTCTCTCTCTCCCTCTCTCGGTGTCTTTCTGTTTGTCCCTGTCTCTCTCTCTCCCGCTCTCGTTGTCTTTCTGTTTGTCCCTGTCTCTCTCTCTCCCTCTTTCGCGGTCTTTCTGTTTGTCCCTGTCTCTCCTCTTTCTCCCTCTCTCTCTGTTTTTCTGTTTGTCCCTGTCTCTCCCTCTCTCTCCGTTTTTCAGCTTGTCCCTTTCTCTCTCTCTCCGTCTCACACTGTCTTTCTGTTTGTCCCTGTCTCTCTCTCTCCCTCTCTCGCTGTCTTTCCGTTTGTCCCTGTCTCTCTCTCTCTCTCCCTCTCTCGCTGTCTTTCTGTTTGTCCCCGTCTCTCTCACTCCCTCTCTCTCTGTCTTTCTTTTTGTCCCAGTCTCTCCCTGTCTCTCCCTCTCTCTCTGTTTTTCTGTTTGTCCCTTTCTCTCTCTCTCCATCTCTCGCTCTCTTTCTTTTTGTCCCTGTCTCTCTCTCTCCCTCTCTCGCTGTCTTTCTGTTTGTCTCTGTGACTCTCTCTATCCCTCTCTCGCAGTCTTTGTGTTCGTCCCTCTCTCACTGTCTCTCCCTATTTCGCTGTCTTTCTGTTTGTCCCTGTCTCTCTCTCTCCCTCTCTCGGCCTCTTTCTGTTTGTCCCTGTCTCTCTCTCTCCCTCTCTCGTTGGCTTTCCGTTTGTCCCTGTCTCTCCTTCTCTCTCCCTCTCTCTCTGTTTTTCTGTTTGCCCCTGTCTCTCTCTCTCCCTCTCTCGCTGTCTTTGTGTTCGTCCCTCTCTCACTGTCTCTCCCTATTTCGCTGTCTTTCTGTTTGTCCCTGTCTCTCTCTCTCCCTCTCTCGCTGTCTTTCTGTTTGTCCCTGTCTCTCCCTCTCCCACTCTCACTGTCTTTCTGCTTGTCTCTATCTATCTGTCTCTCTCCCTCTCTCGTTGTCTTTCTTTTTGTCCCTGTCGCTCTCTCTCCCTCTCTCGCTGTCTTTCTGTTTGTCCCTGTCTCTCTCTCTCCCTCTCTCGCTGTCTTTCTGTTTTTCCCTGTCTCTCCCTCTCTCCCCCTCTGGCTGTCGTTCTGCTTGTCCCCTTCTCTCTCACTCCCTCTCTCGCTGTCTTGATTTTTTGTCCCTGTCTCTCTGCCTCCCTCTCTCGCTGTCTTTCTGTTCGTCCCTGTGTCTCTCTCTCCCTCTCTCGCTGTCTTTCTGTTTGTCCCTGTCTCTCTCTCTCCCTCTGTCGCTGTCTTTCTGTTTGTCCCTGTCTCTCTCTCTCCCTCTCTCACTGTCTTTCTGTTTGTCCCTGTCCCTCTCTCTCCCTCTCTCTCTGTCTTTCTGTTTGCCCCCTCTCTCTTTCTCTCTCTCTCTCTGTCTTTCTGCTTGTCCCTGTTTCTCTCTCTCCCTCTCTCGCTGTCAATCTGTTTGTCCCTGTCTCTCTGCCTCCCTCTCTCGCTGTCTTTCTGTTCGTCCCTGTGTCTCTCTCTCCCTCTCTCGCTGTCTTTCTGTTTGTCCCTGTCTCTCTCTCTCCCTCTCTCGCTGTCTTTCTGTTTGTCCCTGTCTCTCTCTCTCCCTCTCTCACTGTCTTTCTGTTTGTCCCTGTCCCTCTCTCTCCCTCTCTCTCTGTCTTTCTGTTTGCCCCCTCTCTCTTTCTCTCTCTCTCTCTGTCTTTCTGCTTGTCCCTGTTTCTCTCTCTCCCTCTCTCGCTGTCAATCTGTTTGTCCCTGTCTCTCTTCTCTCCCACTCTCGCTGTCTTTCTGTTTGTCTCTGTCTCTCTCTCTCTCCCTCTCTCGCTGTCTTTCTGTTTGTCCCTGTCTCTCTCTCTCCCGCTCTCGTTGTCTTTCTGTTTGTCCCTGTCTCTCTCTCTCCCTCTTTCGCGGTCTTTCTGTTTGTCCCTGTCTCTCCTCTCTCTCCCTCTCTCTCTGTTTTTCTGTTTGTCCCTGTCTCTCCCTCTCTCTCCGTTTTTCAGCTTGTCCCTTTCTCTCTCTCTCCGTCTCTCACTGTCTTTCTGTTTGTCCCTGTCTCTCTCTCTCCCTCTCTCGCTGTCTTTCCGTTTGTCCCTGTCTCTCTCTCTCTCTCCCTCTCTCGCTGTCTTTCTGTTTGTCCCCGTCTCTCTCACTCCCTCTCTCTCTGTCTTTCTTTTTATCCCAGTCTCTCCCTGTCTCTCCCTCTCTCTCTGTTTTTCTGTTTGTCCCTTTCTCTCTCTCTCCATCTCTCGCTCTCTTTCTTTTTGTCCCTGTCTCTCTCTCTCCCTCTCTCGCTGTCTTTCTGTTTGTCTCTGTGACTCTCTCTATCCCTCTCTCGCTGTCTTTGTGTTCGTCCCTCTCTCACTGTCTCTCCCTATTTCGCTGTCTTTCTGTTTGTCCCTGTCTCTCTCTCTCCCTCTCTCGGCCTCTTTCTGTTTGTCCCTGTCTCTCTCTCTCCCTCTCTCGTTGGCTTTCCGTTTGTCCCTGTCTCTCCTTCTCTCTCCCTCTCTCTCTGTTTTTCTGTTTGCCCCTGTCTCTCTCTCTCCCTCTCTCACTGTCTTTGTGTTCGTCCCTCTCTCACTGTCTCTCCCTATTTCGCTGTCTTTCTGTTTGTCCCTGTCTCTCTCTCTCCCTCTCTCGCTGTCTTTCTGTTTGTCCCTGTCTCTCCCTCTCCCACTCTCACTGTCTTTCTGCTTATCTCTATCTCTCTGTCTCTCTCCCTCTCTCGTTGTCTTTCTTTTTGTCCCTGTCTCTCTCTCTCCCTCTCTCGCTGTCTTTCTGTTTGTCCCTGTCTCTCTCTCTCCCTCTCTCGCTGTCCTTCTGTTTGTCCCTGTCTCTCCCTCTCTCCCCATCTGGCTGTCGTTCTGCTTGTCCCCTTCTCTCTCACTCCCTCTCTCGCTGTCTTTCTTTTTTGTCCCTGTCTCTCTGCCTCCCTCTCTCGCTGTCTTTCTGTTCGTCCCTGTGTCTCTCTCTCCCTCTCTCGCTGTCTTTCTGTTTGTCCCTGTCGCTCTTACTCCCTCTCTCCCTCTTTCATTGTCTTTCTGTTTGTCCCTGTCTCTCTCTCTCCCTCTGTCGCTGTCTTTCTGTTTGTCCCTGTCTCTCTCTCTCCCTCTCTCACTGTCTTTCTGTTTGTCCCTGTCCCTCTCTCTCCCTCTCTCTCTGTCTTTCTGTTTGCCCCCTCTCTCTATCTCTCTCTCTCTCTGTCTTTCTGCTTGTCCCTGTTTCTCTCTCTCCCTCTCTCGCTGTCAATCTGTTTGTCCCTGTCTCTCTTCTCTCCCACTCTCGCTGTCTTTCTGTTCGTCCCTGTCTCTCTCTCTCCCTCTCTCGCTGTCTTTCTGTTTGTCTCTGTCTCTCTCTCTCTCCCTCTCTCGCTGTCTTTCTGTTTGTCCCTGTCTCTCTCTCTCCCGCTCTCGTTGTCTTTCTGTTTGTCCCTGTCTCTCTCTCTCCCTCTTTCGCGGTCTTTCTGTTTGTCCCTGTCTCTCCTCTCTCTCCCTCTCTCTCTGTTTTTCTGTTTGTCCCTGTCTCTCCCTCTCTCTCCGTTTTTCAGCTTGTCCCTTTCTCTCTCTCTCCGTCTCTCACTGTCTTTCTGTTTGTCCCTGTCTCTCTCTCTCCCTCTCTCACTGTCTTTCCGTTTGTCCCTGTCTCTCTCTCTCTCTCCCTCTCTCGCTGTCTTTCTGTTTGTCCCCGTCTCTCTCACTCCCTCTCTCTCTGTCTTTCTTTTTGTCCCAGTCTCTCCCTGTCTCTCCCTCTCTCTCTGTTTTTCTGTTTGTCCCTTTCTCTCTCTCTCCATATCTCGCTCTCTTTCTTTTTGTCCCTGTCTCTCTCTCTCCCTCTCTCGCTGTCTTTCTGTTTGTCTCTGTGACTCTCTCTATCCCTCTCTCGCTGTCTTTCTGTTTGTCTCTGTCCCTCTCTCGCTGTCTTTCTGTTTGTCCCTGCCTCTCCCTGTCTCCCCCTCTCTCTCTGTCTTTCTGTTTGTCCCTTTCTCTCCCTGTCTCTCCCTCTCTCTCTGTTTTTCTGTTTAGCCCTGTCTCTCTCCCTCTCTCGCTGCCTTTCTGTTCATCCCTGTCTCTCTCTCTCCCTCTCTCGGCCTCTTTCTGTTTGTATCTGTCTCTCTCTCTCTGTCCCTCTCTCACTGTCTTTCTGTTTGTCCCTGTCTCTCTCTCTCCCTCTCTCGTTGGCTTTCCGTTTGTCCCTGTCTCTCCTTCTCTCTCCCTCTCTCTCTGTTTTTCTGTTTGCCCCTGTCTCTCTCTCTCCCTCTCTCGCTGTCTTTGTGTTCGTCCCTCTCTCACTGTCTCTCCCTATTTCGCTGTCTTTCTGTTTGTCCCTATCTCTCTCTCTCCCTCTCTCGCTGCCTTTCTGTTTGTCCCTGTCTCTCCCTCTCCCACTCTCACTGTCTTTCTGCTTGTCTCTATCTCACTGTCTCTCTCCCTCTCTCGTTGTCTTTCTTTTTGTCCCTGTCTCTCGCTCTCTCCCGATCTGGCTGTCTTTCTGCTTGTCCCCTTCTCTCTCTCTCCATCTCTCACTGTCTTTCTGTTTGTCCCTGTCTCTCTCTCTCCCTCTCTCGCTGTCTTTCTGTTTGTCCCTGTCTCTCCCTCTCTCCCCCTCTGGCTGTCGTTCTGCTTGTCCCCTTCTCTCTCACTCCCTCTCTCGCTGTCTTTCTTTTTTGTCCCTGTCTCTCTGCCTCCCTCTCTCGCTGTCTTTCTGTTCGTCCCTGTGTCTCTCTCTCCCTCTCTCGCTGACTTTCTGTTTGTCCCTGTCTCTCTTACTCCCTCTCTCCCTCTCTCATTGTCTTTCTGTTTGTCCCTGTCTCTCTCTCTCCCTCTGTCGCTGTCTTTCTGTTTGTCCCTGTCTCTCTCTCTCCCTCTCTCACTGCCTTTCTGTTTGTCCCTGTCCCTCTCTCTCCCTCTCTCTCTGTCTTTCTGTTTGCCCCCTCTCTCTATCTCTCTCTCTCTGTCTTTCTGCTTGTTCCTGATTCTCGCTCTCCCTCTCTCGCTGTCATTCTGTTTGTCCCTGTCGCTCTTCTCTCCCTCTCTCGCTGTCTTTCTGTTTGTCTCTGTCTCTCTCTCTCTCCCTCTCTCGCTGTCTTTCTGTTTGTCCCTGTCTCTCTCTCTCCCGCTCTCGTTGTCTTTCTGTTTGTCCCTATCTCTCTCTCTCCCTCTTTCGCGGTCTTTCTGTTTGTCCCTGTCTCTCCTCTCTCTCCCTCTCTCTCTGTTTTTCTGTTTGTCCCTGTCTCTCTCTCTCCGTCTCTCACTGTCTTTCTGTTTGTCCCTGTCTCTCTCTCTCCCGCTCTCGTTGTCTTTCTGTTTGTCCCTGTCTCTCTCTCTCCCTTTTTCGCGGTCTTTCTGTTTGTGCCTGTCTCTCCTCTCTCTCCCTCTCTCTCTGTTTTTCTGTTTGTCCCTGTCTCTCTCTCTCCGTCTCTCACTGTCTTTCTGTTTGTCCCTGTCTCTCTCTCTCCCTCTCTCGCTGTCTTTCCGTTTGTCCCTGTCTCTCTCTCTCCCTCTCTCGCTGTCTTTCTGTTTGTCCCTGTCTCCCTCTCTCTCTCCCTCTCTCGCTGTCTTTCTGTTTGTCCCCGTCTCTCTCACTCCCTCTCTCGCTGTCTTTCTTTTTGTCCCAGTCTCTCTGTCTCCCTCTCTCGTTCTCTTTCTGTTTGTCCCTGTCTCTCTCTTCCTCTTTCGCTCTCTTTCTGTTTGTCCCTGTCTCTCCCTGTCTCTCCCTCTCTCTCTGTTTTTCTGTTTGTCCCTGTCTCTCTCTCTCCATATCTCGCTGTCTTTCTGTTTGTCCCCGTCTCTCTCACTCCCTCTCTCTCTGTCTTTCTTTTTGTCCCAGTCTCTTCCTGTCTCTCCCTCTCTCTCTGTTTTTCTGTTTGTCCCTTTCTCTCTCTCTCCATATCTCGCTCTCTTTCTTTTTGTCCCTGTCTCTCTCTCTCCCTCTCTCGCTGTCTTTCTGTTTGTCTCTGTGACTCTCTCTATCCCTCTCTCGCTGTCTTTCTGTTTGTCTCTGTCCCTCTCTCGCTGTCTTTCTGTTTGTCCCTGCCTCTCCCTGTCTCTCCCTCTCTCTCTGTCTTTCTGTTTGTCCCTTTCTCTCCCTGTCTCTCCCTCTCTCTCTGTTTTTCTGTTTAGCCCTGTCTCTCTCCCTCTCTCGCTGCCTTTCTGTTCATCCCTGTCTCTCTCTCTCCCTCTCTCGGCCTCTTTCTGTTTGTATCTGTCTCTCTCTCTCTGTCCCTCTCTCACTGTCTTTCTGTTTGCCCCTGTCTCTCTCTCTCCCTCTCTCGCTGTCTTTGTGTTCGTCCCTCTCTCACTGTCTCTCCCTATTTCGCTGTCTTTCTGTTTGTCCCTGTCTCTCTCTCTCCCTCTCTCGCTGCCTTTCTGTTTGTCCCTGTCTCTCCCTCTCCCACTCTCACTGTCTTTCTGCTTGTCTCTATCTCTCTGTCTCTCTCCCTCTCTCGTTGTCTTTCTTTTTGTCCCTGTCTCTCCCTCTCTCCCGATCTGGCTGTCTTTCTGCTTGTCCCCTTCTCTCTCTCTCCATCTCTCACTGTCTTTCTGTTTGTCCCTGTCTCTCTCTCTCCCTCTCTCGCTGTCTTTCTGTTTGTCCCTGTCTCTCCCTCTCTCCCCCTCTGGCTATCGTTCTGCTTGTCCCCTTCTCTCTCACTCCCTCTCTCGCTGTCTTTCTTTTTTGTCCCTGTCTCTCTGCCTCCCTCTCTCGCTGTCTTTCTGTTCGTCCCTGTGTCTCTCTCTCCCTCTCTCGCTGTCTTTCTGTTTGTCCCTGTCTCTCTTACTCCCTCTCTCCCTCTCTCATTGTCTTTCTGTTTGTCCCTGTCTCTCTCTCTCCCTCTGTCGCTGTCTTTCTGTTTGTCCCTGTCTCTCTCTCTCCCTCTCTCACTGCCTTTCTGTTTGTCCCTGTCCCTCTCTCTCCCTCTCTCTCTGTCTTTCTGTTTGCCCCCTCTCTCTATCTCTCTCTCTCTGTCTTTCTGCTTGTCCCTGATTCTCGCTCTCCCTCTCTCGCTGTCATTCTGTTTGTCCCTGTCTCTCTTCTCTCCCTCTCTCACTGTCTTTCTGTTTGTCTCTGTCTCTCTCTCTCTCCCTCTCTCGCTGTCTTTCTGTTTGTCCCTGTCTCTCTCTCCCGCTCTCGTTGTCTTTCTGTTTGTCCCTGTCTCTCTCTCTCCCTCTTTCGCGGTCTTTCTGTTTGTCCCTGTCTCTCCTCTCTCTCCCTCTCTCTCTGTTTTTCTGTTTGTCCCTGTCTCTCTCTCTCCGTCTCTCACTGTCTTTCTGTTTGTCCCTGTCTCTCTCTCTCCCGCTCTCGTTGTCTTTCTGTTTGTCCCTGTCTCTCTCTCTCCCTCTTTCGCGGTCTTTCTGTTTGTGCCTGTCTCTCCTCTCTCTCCCTCTCTCTCTGTTTTTCTGTTTGTCCCTGTCTCTCTCTCTCCGTCTCTCACTGTCTTTCTGTTTGTCCCTGTCTCTCTCTCTCCCTCTCTCGCTGTCTTTCCGTTTGTCCCTGTCTCTCTCTCTCCCTCTCTCGCTGTCTTTCTGTTTGTCCCTGTCTCCCTCTCTCTCTCCCTCTCTCGCTGTCTTTCTGTTTGTCCCCGTCTCTCTCACTCCCTCTCTCGCTGTCTTTCTTTTTGTCCCAGTCTCTCTGTCTCCCTCTCTCGTTCTCTTTCTGTTTGTCCCTATCTCTCTCTCCCTCTTTCGCTCTCTTTCTGTTTGTCCCTGTCTCTCCCTGTCTCTCCCTCTCTCTCTGTTTTTCTGTTTGTCCCTGTCTCTCTCTCTCCATATCTCGCTCTCTTTCTTTTTGTCCCTGCCTCTCTCTCTCCCTCTCTCGCTGTCTTTCATTTCGTCCCTGTCTCTCTCTCTCCCTCTCTCGCTGTCTTTCTGTTTGTCTCTGTCACTCTCTCTATCCCTCTCTCGCTGTCTTTCTGTTTGTCTCTGTCCCTCTCTCGCTGTCTTTCTGTTGTCCCTATCTCTCTGTCTCCCACTCTCGCTGTCTTTCTGTTTGTCCCTGCCTCTCCCTGTCTCTCCCTCTCTCTCTGTCTTTCTGTTTGTCCCTTTCTCTCCCTGTCTCTCCCTCTCTCTCTGTTTTTCTGTTTAGCCCTGTCTCTCTCCCTCTCTCGCTGCCTTTCTGTTCATTCCTGTCTCTCTCTCTCCCTCTCTCGGCCTCTTTCTGTTTGTATCTGTCTCTCTCTCTCTGTCCCTCTCTCACTGTCTTTCTGTTTGCCCCTGTCTCTCTCTATCCCTCTCTCGCTGTCTTTGTGTTCGTCCCTCTCTCACTGTCTCTCCCTATTTCGCTGTCTTTCTGTTTGTCCCTGTCTCTCTCTCTCCCTCTCTCGCTGCCTTTCTGTTTGTCCCTGTCTCTCCCTCTCCCACTCTCACTGTCTTTCTGCTTGTCTCTATCTCTCTGTCTCTCTCCCTCTCTCGTTGTCTTTCTTTTTGTCCCTGTCTCTCCCTCTCTCCCGATCTGGCTGTCTTTCTGCTTGTCCCCTTCTCTCTCTCTCCATCTCTCACTGTCTTTCTGTTTGTCTTTGTCTCTCTCTCTCCCTCTCTAGCTGTCTTTCTGTTTGTCCCTGTCTCTCCCTCTCTCCCCCTCTGGCTGTCGTTCTGCTTGTCCCCTTCTCTCTCACTCCCTCTCTCGCTGTCTTTCTTTTTGTCCCTGTCTCTCTGCCTCCCTCTCTCGCTGTCTTTCTGTTCATCCCTGTGTCTCTCTCTCCCTCTCTCATTGTCTTTCTGTTTGTCCCTGTCTCTCTCTCTCCCTCTGTCGCTGTCTTTCTGTTTGTCCCTGTCTCTCTCTCTCCCTCTCTCACTGTCTTTCTGTTTGTCCCTGTCCCTCTCTCTCCCTCTCTCTCTGTCTTTCTGTTTGCCCCCTCTCTCTATCTCTCTCTCTCTCTGTCTTTCTGCATGTCCCTGTTTCTCTCTCTCCCTCTCTCGCTGTCATTCTGTTTGTCCCTGTCTCTCTTCTCTCCCTCTCTCGCTGTCTTTCTGTTTGTCCCTGTCTCTCTCTCTCCCTCTTTCGCGGTCTTTCTGTTTGTCCCTGTCCCTCTCTCTCCCTCTCTCTCTGTCTTTCTGTTTGCCCCCTCTCTCTATCTCTCTCTCTCTCTGTCTTTCTGCTTGTCCCTGATACTCGCTCTCCCTCTCTCGCTGTCACTCTGTTTGTCCCTGTCTCTCTTCTCTCCCTCTCTCGCTGTCTTTCTGTTTGTCTCTGTCTCTCTCTCTCTCCCTCTCGCGCTGTCTTTCTGTTTGTCCCTGCCTCTCTCTCTCACCCTCTCTCGCTGTCATTCTGTTTGTCCCTGTCTCTCTACTCTCCCTCTCTCGCTGTCTTTCTGTTTGTCCCTGCCTCTCCCTGTCTCTCCCTCTCTCTCTGTCTTTCTGTTTGTCCCTTTCTCTCCCTGTCTCTCCCTCTCTCTCTGTTTTTCTGTTTAGCCCTGTCTCTCTCCCTCTCTCGCTGCCTTTCTGTTCATCCCTGTCTCTCTCTCTCCCTCTCTCGGCCTCTTTCTGTTTGTATCTTTCTCTCTCTCTCTGTCCCTCTCTCACTGTCTTTCTGTTTGTCCCTGTCTCTCTCTCTCCCTCCCTCGTTGGCTTTCCGTTTGTCCCTGTCTCTCCTTCTCTCTCCCTCTCTCTCTGTTTTTCTGTTTGTCCCTGTCTCTCTCTCTCCCTCTCTCGCTGTCTTTCTGTTTGTCCCTGTCTCTCCCTCTCTCCCCCTCTGGCTGTCGTTCTGCTTGTCCCCTTCTCTCTCACTCCCTCTCTCGCTGTCTTTCTTTTTTGTCCCTGTCTCTCTGCCTCCCTCTCTCGCTGTCTTTCTGTTCGTCCCTGTGTCTCTCTCTCCCTCTCTCGCTGTCTTTCTGTTTGTCCCTGTCTCTCTTACTCCCTCTCTCCCTCTCTCATTGTCTTTCTGTTTGTCCCTGTCTCTCTCTCTCCCTCTGTCGCTGTCTTTCTGTTTGTCCCTGTCTCTCTCTCTCCCTCTCTCACTGTCTTTCTGTTTGTCCCTGTCCCTCTCTCTCCCTCTCTCTCTGTCTTTCTGTTTGCCCCCTCGCTCTATCTCTCTCTCTCTCTGTCTTTCTGCATGTCCCTGTTTCTCTTCTCTCCCTCTCTCGCTGTCTTTCTGTTTGTCCCTGTCTCTCTCTCGACCTCTTTCGCGGTCTTTCTGTTTGTCCCTGTCCCTCTCTCTCCCTCTCTCTCTGTCTTTCTGTTTGCCCCCTCTCTCTATCTCTCTCTCTCTCTGTCTTTCTGCTTGTCCCTGATTCTCGCTCTCCCTCTCTCGCTGTCATTCTGTTTGTCCCTGTCTCTCTTCTCTCCCTCTCTCGCTGTCTTTCTGTTTGTCTCTGTCTCTCTCTCTCTCCCTCTCTCGCTGTCTTTCTGTTTGTCCCTGTCTCTCTCTCTCCCGCTCTCGTTGTCTTTCTGTTTGTCCCTGTCTCTCTCTCTCCCTCTTTCGCGGTCTTTCTGTTTGTCCCTGTCTCTCTCTCTCCGTCTCTCACTGTCTTTCTGTTTGTCCCTGTCTCTCTCTCTCCCTCTCTCGCTGTTTTTCAGTTTGTCCCTGTCTCTCTCTCTCCGTCTCTCACTGTCTTTCTGTTTGTCCCTGTCTCTCTCTCTCCCTCTCTCGCTGTCTTTCTGTTTGTCCCTGTCTCCCTCTCTCTCTCCCTCTCTCGCTGTCTTTCTGTTTGTCCCCGTCTCTCTCACTCCCTCTCTCGCTGTCTTTCTTTTTGTCCCAGTCTCTCTGTCTCCCTCTCTCGTTCTCTTTCTGTTTGTCCCTGTCTCTCTCTCCCTCTTTCGCTCTCTTTCTGTTTGTCCCTGTCTCTCCCTGTCTCTCCCTCTCTCTCTGTTTTTCTGTTTGTCCCTGTCTCTCTCTCTCCATATCTCGCTCTCTTTCTTTTTGTCCCTGCCTCTCTCTCTCCCTCTCTCGCTGTCTTTCATTTCGTCCCTGTCTCTCTCTCTCCCTCTCTCGCTGTCTTTCTGTTTGTCTCTGTCACTCTCTCTATCCCTCTCTCGCTGTCTTTCTGTTTGTCTCTGCCTCTCTCTCGCTGTCTTTCTGTTGTCCCTGTCTCTCTGTCTCCCACTCTCGCTGTCTTTCTGTTTGTCCCTGCCTCTCCCTGTCTCTCCCTCTCTCTCTGTCTTTCTGTTTGTCCCTGTCTCTCCCTGTCTCTCCCTCTCTCTCTGTTTTTCTGTTTAGCCCTGTCTCTCTCCCTCTCTCGCTGCCTTTCTGTTCATCCTTGTCTCTCTCTCTCCCTCTCTCGGCCTCTTTCTGTTTGTATCTGTCTCTCTCTCTCTGTCCCTCTCTCACTGTCTTTCTGTTTGTCCCTGTCTCTCTCTCTCCCTCTCTCGTTGGCTTTCCGTTTGTCCCTGTCTCTCCTTCTCTCTCCCTCTCTCTCTGTTTTTCTGTTTGCCCCTGTCTCTCTCTATCCCTCTCTCGCTGTCTTTGTGTTCGTCCCTCTCTCAGTGTCTCTCCCTATTTCGCTGTCTTTCTGTTTGTCCCTGTCTCTGTCTCTCCCTCTCTCGCTGCCTTTCTGTTTGTCCCTGTCTCTCCCTCTCCCACTCTCACTGTCTTTCTGCTTGTCTCTATCTCTTTGACTCTCTCCCTCTCTCGTTGTCTTTCTTTTTGTCCCTGTCTCTTCCTCTCTCCCGATCTGGCTGTCTTTCTGCTTGTCCCCTTCTCTCTCTCTCCATCTCTCACTGTCTTTCTGTTTGTCCCTGTCTCTCTCTCTCCCTCTCTCGCTGTCTTTCTGTTTGTCCCTGTCTCTCCCTCTCTCCCCCTCTGGCTGTCGTTCTGCTTGTCCCCTTCTCTCTCACTCCCTCTCTCGCTGTCTTTCTTTTTTGTCCCTGTCTCTCTGCCTCCCTCTCTCGCTGTCTTTCTTTTCGTCCCTGTGTCTCTCTCTCCCTCTCTCGCTGTCTTTCTGTTTGTCCCTGTCTCTCTTACTCCCTCTCTCCCTCTCTCATTGTCTTTCTGTTTGTCCCTATCTCTCTCTCTCCCTCTGTCGCTGTCTTTCTGTTTGTCCCTGTCTCTTTCTCTCCCTCTCTCACTGACTTTCTGTTTGTCCCTGTCCCTCTCTCTCCCTCTCTCGCTGTCTTTCTGTTTGCCCCCTCTCTCTATCTCTCTCTCTCTCTGTCTTTCTGCATGTCCCTGTTTCTCTCTCTCCCTCTCTCGCTGTCATTCTGTTTGTCCCTGTCTCTCTTCTCTCCCTCTCTCGCTGTCTTTCTGTTTGTCCCTGTCTCTCTCTCTCCCTCTTTCGCGGTCTTTCTGTTTGTCCCTGTCTCTCTCTCTCCCGCTCTCGTTGTCTTTCTGTTTGTCCCTGTCTCTCTCTCTCCCTCTTTCGCGGTCTTTCTGTTTGTCCCTGTCTCTCCTCTCTCTCCCTCTCTCTCTGTTTTTCTGTTTGTCCCTGTCTCTCCCTCTCTCTCCGTTTTTCAGCTTGTCCCTTTCTCTCTCTCTCCGTCTCTCACTGTCTTTCTGTTTGTCCCTGTCTCTCTCTCTCCCGCTCTCATTGTCTTTCTGTTTGTCCCTGTCTCTCTCTCTCCCTCTTTCGCGGTCTTTCTGTTTGTCCCTGTCTCTCCTCTCTCTCCCTCTCTCTCTGTTTTTCTGTTTGTCCCTGTCTCTCCCTCTCTCTCCGTTTTTCTGTTTGTCCCTGTCTCTCTCTATCCCTCTATTGCTGTCTTTCTGTTGGTCCCTGACTCTCTCTCTCCCTCTCTCTCTGTTTTTCTGTTTGTCCCTGTCTCTCTCTCTCCCTCTCTCGCTGTCTTTCAGTTTGTCCCTGTCTCTCTCTCTCCCTCTTTCGCTGTTTTTCAGTTTGTCCCTGTCTCTCCCTCTCTCTCCGTTTTTCTGTTTGTCCCTGTCTCTCTCTATCCCTCTCTTGCTGTCTTTCTGCTGGTCCCTGTCTCTCTCTCTCTCCCTCTCTCGCTGTCTTTCTGTTTGTCACTGTCTCTCTCTCTCCCTCTCTCGCTGTCTTTCTTTTTTGTCCATGTCTCTCTGCCTCCCTCTCTCGCTGTCTTTCTGTTTGTCCCTGTCTCTCTTACTCCCTCTCTCCCTCTCTCATTGTCTTTCTGTTTGTCCCTATCTCTCTCTCTCCCTCTGTCGCTGTCTTTCTGTTTGTCCCTGTCTCTTTCTCTCCCTCTCTCACTGACTTTCTGTTTGTCCCTGTCCCTCTCTCTCCCTCTCTCGCTGTCTTTCTGTTTGCCCCCTCTCTCTATCTCTCTCTCTCTCTGTCTTTCTGCATGTCCCTGTTTCTCTCTCTCCCTCTCTCGCTGTCATTCTGTTTGTCCCTGTCTCTCTTCTCTCCCTCTCTCGCTGTCTTTCTGTTTGTCCCTGTCTCTCTCTCTCCCTCTTTCGCGGTCTTTCTGTTTGTCCCTGTCTCTCTCTCTCCCGCTCTCGTTGTCTTTCTGTTTGTCCCTGTCTCTCTCTCTCCCTCTTTCGCGGTCTTTCTGTTTGTCCCTGTCTCTCTCTCTCCCTCTCTCACTGTCTTTCTGTTTGTCCCTGTCCCTCTCTCTCCCTCTCTCTCTGTCTTTCTGTTTGCCCCCTCTCTCTATCTCTCTCTCTCTCTGTCTTTCTGCATGTCCCTGTTTCTCTCTCTCCCTCTCTCGCTGTCATTCTGTTTGTCCCTGTCTCTCTTCTCTCCCTCTCTCGCTGTCTTTCTGTTTGTCCCTGTCTCTCTCTCTCCCTCTTTCGCGGTCTTTCTGTTTGTCCCTGTCCCTCTCTCTCCCTCTCTCTCTGTCTTTCTGTTTGCCCCCTCTCTCTATCTCTCTCTCTCTCTGTCTTTCTGCTTGTCCCTGATACTCGCTCTCCCTCTCTCGCTGTCACTCTGTTTGTCCCTGTCTCTCTTCTCTCCCTCTCTCGCTGTCTTTCTGTTTGTCTCTGTCTCTCTCTCTCTCCCTCTCGCGCTGTCTTTCTGTTTGTCCCTGCCTCTCTCTCTCACCCTCTCTCGCTGTCATTCTGTTTGTCCCTGTCTCTCTTCTCTCCCTCTCTCGCTGTCTTTCTGTTTGTCCCTGCCTCTCCCTGTCTCTCCCTCTCTCTCTGTCTTTCTGTTTGTCCCTTTCTCTCCCTGTCTCTCCCTCTCTCTCTGTTTTTCTGTTTAGCCCTGTCTCTCTCCCTCTCTCGCTGCCTTTCTGTTCATCCCTGTCTCTCTCTCTCCCTCTCTCGGCCTCTTTCTGTTTGTATCTTTCTCTCTCTCTCTGTCCCTCTCTCACTGTCTTTCTGTTTGTCCCTGTCTCGCTCTCTCCCTCCCTCGTTGGCTTTCCGTTTGTCCCTGTCTCTCCTTCTCTCTCCCTCTCTCTCTGTTTTTCTGTTTGTCCCTGTCTCTCTCTCTCCCTCTCTCGCTGTCTTTCTGTTTGTCCCTGTCTCTCCCTCTCTCCCCCTCTGGCTGTCGTTCTGCTTGTCCCCTTCTCTCTCACTCCCTCTCTCGCTGTCTTTCTTTTTTGTCCCTGTCTCTCTGCCTCCCTCTCTCGCTGTCTTTCTGTTCGTCCCTGTGTCTCTCTCTCCCTCTCTCGCTGTCTTTCTGTTTGTCCCTGTCTCTCTTACTCCCTCTCTCCCTCTCTCATTGTCTTTCTGTTTGTCCCTGTCTCTCTCTCTCCCTCTGTCGCTGTCTTTCTGTTTGTCCCTGTCTCTCTCTCTCCCTCTCTCACTGTCTTTCTGTTTGTCCCTGTCCCTCTCTCTCCCTCTCTCTCTGTCTTTCTGTTTGCCCCCTCGCTCTATCTCTCTCTCTCTCTGTCTTTCTGCATGTCCCTGTTTCTCTTCTCTCCCTCTCTCGCTGTCTTTCTGTTTGTCCCTGTCTCTCTCTCGACCTCTTTCGCGGTCTTTCTGTTTGTCCCTGTCCCTCTCTCTCCCTCTCTCTCTGTCTTTCTGTTTGCCCCCTCTCTCTATCTCTCTCTCTCTCTGTCTTTCTGCTTGTCCCTGATTCTCGCTCTCCCTCTCTCGCTGTCATTCTGTTTGTCCCTGTCTCTCTTCTCTCCCTCTCTCGCTGTCTTTCTGTTTGTCTCTGTCTCTCTCTCTCTCCCTCTCTCGCTGTCTTTCTGTTTGTCCCTGTCTCTCTCTCTCCCGCTCTCGTTGTCTTTCTGTTTGTCCCTGTCTCTCTCTCTCCCTCTTTCGCGGTCTTTCTGTTTGTCCCTGTCTCTCTCTCTCCGTCTCTCACTGTCTTTCTGTTTGTCCCTGTCTCTCTCTCTCCCTCTCTCGCTGTTTTTCAGTTTGTCCCTGTCTCTCTCTCTCCGTCTCTCACTGTCTTTCTGTTTGTCCCTGTCTCTCTCTCTCCCTCTCTCGCTGTCTTTCTGTTTGTCCCTGTCTCCCTCTCTCTCTCCCTCTCTCGCTGTCTTTCTGTTTGTCCCCGTCTCTCTCACTCCCTCTCTCGCTGTCTTTCTTTTTGTCCCAGTCTCTCTGTCTCCCTCTCTCGTTCTCTTTCTGTTTGTCCCTGTCTCTCTCTCCCTCTTTCGCTCTCTTTCTGTTTGTCCCTGTCTCTCCCTGTCTCTCCCTCTCTCTCTGTTTTTCTGTTTGTCCCTGTCTCTCTCTCTCCATATCTCGCTCTCTTTCTTTTTGTCCCTGCCTCTCTCTCTCCCTCTCTCGCTGTCTTTCATTTCGTCCCTGTCTCTCTCTCTCCCTCTCTCGCTGTCTTTCTGTTTGTCTCTGTCACTCTCTCTATCCCTCTCTCGCTGTCTTTCTGTTTGTCTCTGCCTCTCTCTCGCTGTCTTTCTGTTGTCCCTGTCTCTCTGTCTCCCACTCTCGCTGTCTTTCTGTTTGTCCCTGCCTCTCCCTGTCTCTCCCTCTCTCTCTGTCTTTCTGTTTGTCCCTGTCTCTCCCTGTCTCTCCCTCTCTCTCTGTTTTTCTGTTTAGCCCTGTCTCTCTCCCTCTCTCGCTGCCTTTCTGTTCATCCTTGTCTCTCTCTCTCCCTCTCTCGGCCTCTTTCTGTTTGTATCTGTCTCTCTCTCTCTGTCCCTCTCTCACTGTCTTTCTGTTTGTCCCTGTCTCTCTCTCTCCCTCTCTCGTTGGCTTTCCGTTTGTCCCTGTCTCTCCTTCTCTCTCCCTCTCTCTCTGTTTTTCTGTTTGCCCCTGTCTCTCTCTATCCCTCTCTCGCTGTCTTTGTGTTCGTCCCTCTCTCAGTGTCTCTCCCTATTTCGCTGTCTTTCTGTTTGTCCCTGTCTCTGTCTCTCCCTCTCTCGCTGCCTTTCTGTTTGTCCCTGTCTCTCCCTCTCCCACTCTCACTGTCTTTCTGCTTGTCTCTATCTCTTTGACTCTCTCCCTCTCTCGTTGTCTTTCTTTTTGTCCCTGTCTCTTCCTCTCTCCCGATCTGGCTGTCTTTCTGCTTGTCCCCTTCTCTCTCTCTCCATCTCTCACTGTCTTTCTGTTTGTCCCTGTCTCTCTCTCTCCCTCTCTCGCTGTCTTTCTGTTTGTCCCTGTCTCTCCCTCTCTCCCCCTCTGGCTGTCGTTCTGCTTGTCCCCTTCTCTCTCACTCCCTCTCTCGCTGTCTTTCTTTTTTGTCCCTGTCTCTCTGCCTCCCTCTCTCGCTGTCTTTCTTTTCGTCCCTGTGTCTCTCTCTCCCTCTCTCGCTGTCTTTCTGTTTGTCCCTGTCTCTCTTACTCCCTCTCTCCCTCTCTCATTGTCTTTCTGTTTGTCCCTATCTCTCTCTCTCCCTCTGTCGCTGTCTTTCTGTTTGTCCCTGTCTCTTTCTCTCCCTCTCTCACTGACTTTCTGTTTGTCCCTGTCCCTCTCTCTACCTCTGTCGCTGTCTTTCTGTTTGCCCCCTCTCTCTATCTCTCTCTCTCTCTGTCTTTCTGCATGTCCCTGTTTCTCTCTCTCCCTCTCTCGCTGTCATTCTGTTTGTCCCTGTCTCTCTTCTCTCCCTCTCTCGCTGTCTTTCTGTTTGTCCCTGTCTCTCTCTCTCCCTCTTTCGCGGTCTTTCTGTTTGTCCCTGTCTCTCTCTCTCCCGCTCTCGTTGTCTTTCTGTTTGTCCCTGTCTCTCTCTCTCCCTCTTTCGCGGTCTTTCTGTTTGTCCCTGTCTCTCCTCTCTCTCCCTCTCTCTCTGTTTTTCTGTTTGTCCCTGTCTCTCCCTCTCTCTCCGTTTTTCAGCTTGTCCCTTTCTCTCTCTCTCCGTCTCTCACTGTCTTTCTGTTTGTCCCTGTCTCTCTCTCTCCCGCTCTCATTGTCTTTCTGTTTGTCCCTGTCTCTCTCTCTCCCTCTTTCGCGGTCTTTCTGTTTGTCCCTGTCTCTCCTCTCTCTCCCTCTCTCTCTGTTTTTCTGTTTGTCCCTGTCTCTCCCTCTCTCTCCGTTTTTCTGTTTGTCCCTGTCTCTCTCTATCCCTCTATTGCTGTCTTTCTGTTGGTCCCTGACTCTCTCTCTCCCTCTCTCTCTGTTTTTCTGTTTGTCCCTGTCTCTCTCTCTCCCTCTCTCGCTGTCTTTCAGTTTGTCCCTGTCTCTCTCTCTCCCTCTTTCGCTGTTTTTCAGTTTGTCCCTGTCTCTCCCTCTCTCTCCGTTTTTCTGTTTGTCCCTGTCTCTCTCTATCCCTCTCTTGCTGTCTTTCTGCTGGTCCCTGTCTCTCTCTCTCTCCCTCTCTCGCTGTCTTTCTGTTTGTCACTGTCTCTCTCTCTCCCTCTCTCGCTGTCTTTCTTTTTTGTCCATGTCTCTCTGCCTCCCTCTCTCGCTGTCTTTCTGTTTGTCCCTGTCTCTCTTACTCCCTCTCTCCCTCTCTCATTGTCTTTCTGTTTGTCCCTATCTCTCTCTCTCCCTCTGTCGCTGTCTTTCTGTTTGTCCCTGTCTCTTTCTCTCCCTCTCTCACTGACTTTCTGTTTGTCCCTGTCCCTCTCTCTCCCTCTCTCGCTGTCTTTCTGTTTGCCCCCTCTCTCTATCTCTCTCTCTCTCTGTCTTTCTGCATGTCCCTGTTTCTCTCTCTCCCTCTCTCGCTGTCATTCTGTTTGTCCCTGTCTCTCTTCTCTCCCTCTCTCGCTGTCTTTCTGTTTGTCCCTGTCTCTCTCTCTCCCTCTTTCGCGGTCTTTCTGTTTGTCCCTGTCTCTCTCTCTCCCGCTCTCGTTGTCTTTCTGTTTGTCCCTGTCTCTCTCTCTCCCTCTTTCGCGGTCTTTCTGTTTGTCCCTGTCTCTCCTCTCTCTCCCTCTCTCTCTGTTTTTCTGTTTGTCCCTGTCTCTCCCTCTCTCTCCGTTTTTCAGCTTGTCCCTTTCTCTCTCTCTCCGTCTCTCACTGTCTTTCTGTTTGTCCCTGTCTCTCTCTCTCCCGCTCTCATTGTCTTTCTGTTTGTCCCTGTCTCTCTCTCTCCCTCTTTCGCGGTCTTTCTGTTTGTCCCTGTCTCTCCTCTCTCTCCCTCTCTCTCTGTTTTTCTGTTTGTCCCTGTCTCTCCCTCTCTCTCCGTTTTTCTGTTTGTCCCTGTCTCTCTCTATCCCTCTATTGCTGTCTTTCTGTTGGTCCCTGACTCTCTCTCTCCCCCTCTCTCTGTTTTTCTGTTTGTCCCTGTCTCTCTCTCTCCCTCTCTCGCTGTCTTTCAGTTTGTCCCTGTCTCTCTCTCTCCCTCTTTCGCTGTTTTTCAGTTTGTCCCTGTCTCTCCCTCTCTCTCCGTTTTTCTGTTTGTCCCTGTCTCTCTCTATCCCTCTCTTGCTGTCTTTCTGCTGGTCCCTGTCTCTCTCTCTCTCCCTCTCTCGCTGTCTTTCTGTTTGTCACTGTCTCTCTCTCTCCCTCTCTCGCTGTCTTTCTGTTTGTCCCTGTCTCTCTCTCTCCCACTCTCGCTGTCTTTCTGCTTGTCTCTATCTCTCTCTCTCTCTCCCTCTCTCGCTGTCTTTCTGTTTGTCCCTGTCACTCCCTCTCACCCCCTCTGGCTGTCTTTCAGCTTGTCCCTTTCTCTCTCTCTCCGTCTCTCACTGTCTTTCTGTTTGTCCCTGTCTCTCTCTCTCCTTCTCTCGCTGTCTTTCCGTTTGTCCCTGTCTCTCTCTCTCCCTCTCTCGCTGTCTTTCTGTTTTTCCTTGTCTCCCTCTCACTCTCCCTCTCTCGCTGTCTTTCTGTTTGTCCCTGTCTCTCTCACTCCTTCTCTCGCTGTCTTTCTTTTTGTCCCAGTCTCTCTGTCTCCCTCTCTCGTTCTCTTTCTGTTTGTCCCTGTCTCTCTCTTCCTCTTTCGCTTTCTTTCTGTTTGTCCCTGTCTCTCTCTCTCCCTATCACGCTCTCTTTCTTTTTGTCCCTGTCTCTCCCTCTCTCTCTGTCTTTCTGTTTGTCCCTTTCTCTCCCTGTCTCTCCCTCTCTCTCTGTTTTTCTGTTTAGCCCTGTCTCTCTCCCTCTCTCGCTGCCTTTCTTTTCATCCCTGTCTCTCTCTCTCCCTCTCTCGGCCTCTTTCTGTTTGTATCTGTCTCTCTCTCTCTGTCCCTCTCTCGCTCTCTTTCTCTTTGTCCCTGTCTCTCTCTCTCCCTCTCTCGTTGGCTTTCTGTTTATCCCTGTCTCTCATTCTATCTCCCACTCTCGCTGTCTTTGTGTTTGTCCCTCTCTTACTGTCTCTCCCTCTTTCGCTGCCTTTCTGTTTGTCCCTGTCTCTCTCTCTCCATCTCTCACTGTCTTTCTGTTTGTACCTGTCTCTCTCTCTCCCTCTCTCACTGTCTTTCTGTTTGACCCTGTCTCTCTCACTCCCTCTCTCGCTGTCTTTCTTTTTTGTCCCTGTCTCTCTGCCTCCCTCTCTCGCTGTCTTTCTGTTCGTCCCTGTGTCTCTCTCTCCCTCTCTCGCTGTCTTATTGTTTGTCCCTGTCTCTCTTCATCCCTCTCTCCCTCTCTCATTGTCTTTCTGTTTGTCCCTGTCTCGCTCTCTCCCTCTGTCGCTGTCTTTCTGTTTGTCCCTGTCTCTCTCTCTCCCTCTCTCACTGTCTTTCTGTTTGTCCCTATCCCTCTCTCTCTGTCTTACTGTTTGTCCCCTCTCTCTATCTCTCTCTCTCTCTGTCTTTCTGCTTGTCCCTGTTTCTCTCTCTCCCTCTCTCGCTGTCTTTCTGTTTGTCCCTGTCAATCTCTCTCCCTCTCTCGCTGTCTGTCTGCTTGTCCCTTTGCTCTCTTCTCTCCCACTCTCGCTGTCTTTCTGTTGGTCCCTGTCTCTCTGTCTCTCCTTTCGTTGTCTTTCTGTTTGTCCCTGTCTCTCTCACTCCGTCTTTCGCTCTCTTTTAGTTTGTCCCTGTCTCTCCCTCTCTCTCCCTCTCTCGCTGTCTTTCTCTTTGTCCCTGTTTCACTGTCTCTCCCTCTGTCGCTGTCTTTCTTTTTGTCCCTCTCTGTCTCTTTCCCTCTCTCGCTGTCTTTCTGTTTTTCCCTGTCTCTCTCTCTCCCACTCTCGCTGTCTTTCTGCTTGTCTCTTTCTCTCTCTCTCTCCCTCTCTCGCTGTCTTTCTGTTTGTCCCTGTCTCTCCCTGTCTCTCCCTCTCTCTCTGTTTTTCTGTTTATCCCTATCTCTCTCCCTCTCTCGCTGTCTTTCTGTTTGTCCCTGTCTCTCTCTTTCCCTCTCTCGTTCTCTTTCGGTTTGTCCCTGTCTCTCTCTCTCCCTCTTTCGCGGTCTTTCTGTTTGTCCCTGTCTCTCCCTGTCTCTCCCTCTCTCTCTGTTTTTCTGTTTATCCCTATCTCTCTCCCTCTCTCGCTGTCTTTCTGTTTGTCCCTGTCTCTCTCTTTCCCTCTCTCGTTGTCTTTCGGTTTGTCCCTGTCTCTCTCTCTATCCCTCTCTCGCTGTCTTTCTGTTTGTCCCTGTCTCTCTCTCTCCCTCTCTCGCTGTCTTTCATTTTGTCCCAGCATCTCTCTCTCCCTCTTTCGCAGTTTTTCTGTTTGTCCCTGTCTCTCTCTCTCCCTCTCTCGCTGTCTTTCTGTTTGTCTCTGTCTCTCACTCTATCCCTCTCTCGCTGTCTTTCTGTTTGTCCATGTCTCTCTCTTTCCCTCTTTCGCTGTCTTTCTGTTTGTCCCTGTCTCTCCCTCTCTCTCCCTCTCTCTCTGTTTTTCAGTTTGTCGCTGTCTCTCTCTCTCCCTCGCTCGCTGTCTTTCATTTCCTTGCTGTCTCTCTCTCTCCCTCTCTTACTGTCTTTCTGTTTGTCTCTGTCTCTCTTTCTATCCCTCTCTCGCTGTCTTTCTGTTTGTCTCTGTCTCTCCCTCTCACTGCCTCTCCCTCTGTTTTTCTGTTTGTCCCTGCCTCTCTCTCTCCCTCTCTCTCTGTCTTTCATTTCGTCGCTGTCTCTCTCTCTCCCTCTCTTGCTGTCTTTCTGTTTGTCTCTGTCTCTCTTTCTATCCCTCTCTCGCTGTCTTTCATTTCGTCGCTGTCTCTCGCTCGCCCTCTCTCGCTGTCTTTCTGTTTGTCTCTGTCTCTCCCTCTCACTGCCTCTCGCTCTGTTTTTCTGTTTGTCCCTGCCTCTCTCTCTCCCTCTCTCTCTGTCTTTCATTTCCTTGCTGTCTCTCTCTCTCCCTCTCTTACTGTCTTTCTGTTTGTCTCTGTCTCTCTTTCTTTCCCTCTCTCGCTGTCTTTCTGTTTGTCTCTGTCTCTCTCTACCCCCCTCTCCCGTTGTCTTTCTGTTTGTCCCTGTCTAGCTCTCTCCCTCTTTCGCTGTCTTTCTGTTTGTCCCTGTCTCTCCCTGTCTCTCCCTCTCTTTCTGTTTCTCTGTTTGTCCCTGTCTCTCTCTCTCCCTTTCTCGCTGTCTTTCTGTTGGTCCCTGTCTCTCTCTCTCCCCCTTCGTTGTCTTTCTGTTTGTCCCTGTCTCTCTCACTCCGTCTTTCGCTCACTTTTAGTGTGTCCCTGTCTCTCCCTCTCTCTCCCTCTCTCGCTGTCTTTCTGTTTGTCCGTGTCTCTCTCTCTCCCACTCTCGCTGTCTTCCTGCTTGTCTCTTTCTCTCTCTCTCTCCCTCTCTCGCTGTCTCTCTTTTTGTCCCTGCCTCTCTCTCTCCCTCTCTCGCTGTCTTTCTGTTTGTCCCTGTCTTTCCCTGTCTCTCCCTCTCTCTCTGTTTTTCTGTTTATCCCTATCTCTCTCCCTCTCTCGCTGTCTTTCTGTTTGTCCCTGCCTCTCTCTCTCCATCTCTCGCTGTCTTTTGTTCGCCCCTGTCTCTCGCTCTCCCTCTCTCGCTGTCTTTCTGTTTGTCTCTGTCTCTCTCTCTATCCCTCTCTCGCTGTCTTTCTGTTTGTCCCTGTCTCTCTCTCTCCCTCTCTCGCTGTCTTTCATTTTGTCCCAGCCTCTCTCTCTCCCTCTTTCGCAGTTTTTCTGTTTGTCCCTGTCTCTCTCTCTCCCTCTCTCGCTGTCTTTCTGTTTGTCTCTGTCTCTCACTCTATCACTCTCTCGCTGTCTTTCTGTTTGTCCATGTCTGTCCCTCTCCCTCTCTCGTTGTCCTTCGGTTTGTCCCTGTCTCTCTCTTTCCCTCTTTCGCTGTCTTTCTGTTTGTCCCTGTCTCTCCCTCTCTCTCCCTCTCTCTCTGTTTTTCTGTTTGTCCCTGTCTCTCTCTCTCCCTCGCTCGCTGTCTTTCTGTTTGTCTCTGCCTCTCCCTGTCTCTCCCATTTTCTCTGTTTTTCTGTTAGCACTGTCTCTCTCCCTCTCTCGCTGTCTTTCTTTTTGTCCCTGCCTCTCTCTCTCCCTCTTTCGTTGTCTTTCTGTTTGTCTCTGTCTCTCCCTCTCACTGCCTCTCGCTCTGTTTTTCTGTTTGTCTCTGCCTCTCTCTCTCCCTCTCTCTCTGTCTTTCATTTCCTTGCTGTCTCTCTCTCTCCCTCTCATCCTGTCTTTCTGTTTGTCTCTGTCTCTCTTTCTATCCCTCTCTCGTTGTCTTTCTGTTTGTCCCTGTCTAGCTCTCTCCCTCTTTCGCTGTCTTTCTGTTTGTCCCTGTCTCTCCCTCTCTCTCCCTCTCTCTCTGTTTCTCTGTTTGTCCCTGTCTCTCTCTCTCCCTTTCTCGCTGTCTTTCTGTTGGTCCCTGTCTCTCTCTCTCCCCTTTCGTTGTCTTTCTGTTTGTCCCTGTCTCTCTCACTCCGTCTTTCGCTCACTTTTAGTGAGTCCCTGTCTCTCCCTCTCTCTCCCTCTCTCGCTGTCTTTCTGTTTGTCCCTGTCTCTCTCTCTCTCCACTGTCGCTGTCTTCCTGCTTGTCTCTTTCTCTCTCTCTCTCCCTCTCTCGCTGTCTCTCTTTTTGTCCCTGCCTCTCTCTCTCCATCTCTCGCTGTCTTTTGTTCGTCCCTGTCTCTCGCTCTCCCTCTCTCGCTGTCTTTCTGTTTGTCCCTGCCTCTCTCTCTCCATCTCTCGCTGTCTTTTGTTCGCCCCTGTCTCTCGCTCTCCCTCTCTCGCTGTCTTTCTGTTTGTCTCTGTCTCTCTCTCTATCCCTCTCTCGCTGTCTTTCTGTTTGTCCCTGTCTCTCTCTCTCCCTCTCTCGCTGTCTTTCATTTTGTCCCAGCCTCTCTCTCTCCCTCTTTCGCAGTTTTTCTGTTTGTCCCTGTCTCTCTCTCTCCCTCTCTCGCTGTCTTTCTGTTTGTCTCTGTCTCTCACTCTATCACTCTCTCGCTGTCTTTCTGTTTGTCCATGTCTGTCCCTCTCCCTCTCTCGTTGTCCTTCGGTTTGTCCCTGTCTCTCTCTTTCCCTCTTTCGCTGTCTTTCTGTTTGTCCCTGTCTCTCCCTCTCTCTCCCTCTCTCTCTGTTTTTCTGTTTGTCCCTGTCTCTCTCTCTCCCTCGCTCGCTGTCTTTCTGTTTGTCTCTGCCTCTCCCTGTCTCTCCCATTTTCTCTGTTTTTCTGTTAGCACTGTCTCTCTCCCTCTCTCGCTGTCTTTCTTTTTGTCCCTGCCTCTCTCTCTCCCTCTTTCGTTGTCTTTTGTTCGTCCCTGTCTCTCGCTCGCCCTCTCTCGCTGTCTTTCTGTTTGTCTCTGTCTCTCCCTCTCACTGCCTCTCGCTCTGTTTTTCTGTTTGTCTCTGCCTCTCTCTCTCCCTCTCTCTCTGTCTTTCATTTCCTTGCTGTCTCTCTCTCTCCCTCTCATCCTGTCTTTCTGTTTGTCTCTGTCTCTCTTTCTATCCCTCTCTCGCTGTCTTTCTGTTTGTCTCTGTCTCTCTCTACCCCACTCTCTCGTTGTCTTTCTGTTTGTCCCTGTCTAGCTCTCTCCCTCTTTCGCTGTCTTTCTGTTTGTCCCTGTCTCTCCCTCTCTCTCCCTCTCTCTCTGTTTCTCTGTTTGTCCCTGTCTCTCTCTCTCCCTTTCTCGCTGTCTTTCTGTTTGTCCCTGTCTCTCTCTCTCCCTTTCTCGCTGTCTTTCTGTTGGTCCCTGTCTCTCTCTCTCCCCTTTCGTTGTCTTTCTGTTTGTCCCTGTCTCTCTCACTCCGTCTTTCGCTCACTTTTAGTGTGTCCCTGTCTCTCCCTCTCTCTCCCTCTCTCGCTGTCTTTCTGTTTGTCCCTGTCTCTCTCTCTCTCCACTGTCGCTGTCTTCCTGCTTGTCTCTTTCTCTCTCTCTCTCCCTCTCTCGCTGTCTCTCTTTTTGTCCCTGCCTCTCTCACTCCCTCTCTCGCTGTCTTTCTGTTTCTCCCTGTCTCTCCCTGTCTCTCCCTCTCTCTCTGTTTCTCTGTTTTTCCCTATCTCTCTCCCTCTCTCGCTGTCTTTCTGTTTGTCCCTGCCTCTCTCTCTCCATCTCTCGCTGTCTTTTGTTCGTCCCTGTCTCTCGCTCTCCCTCTCTCGCTGTCTTTCTGTTTGTCTCTGTCTCTCTCTCTATCCCTCTCTCGCTGTCTTTCTGTTTGTCCCTGTCTCTCTCTCTCCCTCTCTCGCTGTCTTTCTGTTTGTCTCTGTCTCTCACTGTATCCCTCTCTCGCTGTCTTTCTGTTTGTCCATGTCTCTCTCTCTCCCTCTCTCGCTGTCTTTCTGTTTGTCCCTGTCTCTCCCTCTCTCTCCCTCTCTCTCTGTTTTTCTGTTTGTCCCTGTCTCTCTCTCCCTCGCTCGCTGTCTTTCTGTTTGTCTCTGCCTCTCCCTGTCTCTCCCATTTTCTCTGTTTTTCTGTTTCCCACTGTCTCTCTCCCTCTCTCGCTGTCTTTCTTTTTGTCCCTGTCTCTCTCTCTCCCTCTTTCGTTGTCTTTTGTTCGTCCCTGTCTCTCGCTCGCCCTCTCTCGCTGTCTTTCTGTTTGTCTCTGTCTCTCCCTCTCACTGCCTCTCGCTCTGTTTTTTTGTTTGTCCCTGCCTCTCTCTCTCCCTCTCTCTCTGTCTTTCATTTCCTTGCTGTCTCTCTCTCTCCCTCTCTTACTGTCTTTCTGTATGTCTCTGTCTCTCTTTCTATCCCTCTCTCGCTGTCTTTCTGTTTGTCTCTGTCTCTCTCTACCCCCCTCTCTCGTTGTCTTTCTGTTTGTCCCTGTCTAGCTCTCTCCCTTTCTCGCTGTCTTTCTGTTGGTCCCTGTCTCTCTCTCTCCCCTTTCGTTGTCTTTCTGTTTGTCCCTGTCTCTCTCTCTCCCTCTCTCGCTGTCTTTCTGTTTGTCTCTGTCTCTCACTCTATCCTTCTCTCGCTGTCTTTCTGTTTGTCCATGTCTCTCTCTCTCCCTCTCTCGTTGTCTTTCGGTTTGTCCCGTTCTCTCTCTTTCCCTCTCTCTCTGTTTTTCTGTTTGTCCCTGTGTCTCTCTCTCCCTCGCTCGCTGTCTTTCTGTTTGTCTCTGCCTCTCCCTGTCTCTCCCATTTTCTCTGTTTTTCTGTTTACCACTGTCTCTCTCCCTCTCTTGCTGTCTTTCTATTTGTCCCTGCCTCTCTCTCTCCCTCTTTCGTTGTCTTTTGTTCGTCCCTGTCTCTCGCTCGCCCTATCTCGCTGTCTTTCTGTTTGTCTCTGTCTCTCTCTCTATCCCTCTCTCGCTTTCTTCCTGTTTGTCCCAGTCTCTCTCTCTCCCTCTCTCGCAGTCTTTCTTTTTGTCCCAGCCTCTCTCTCTCCCTCTCTCGCTGTCTTTCTGTTTGTCCCTGTCTCTCCCTGTCTCTCCCTCTCTCGCTGTTTTTCTGTTTATCCCTTTCTCTCTCCCTCTCTCGCTGTCTTTCTTTTTGTCCCTGCCTCTCTCTCTCCCTCTCTCGCTGTCTTTCTGTTTGTCCCTGTCTCTCCCTTTCTCTCCCTCTCTCTCCGTTTTTCTGTTTATCCCTGTCTCTCTCCCTCTCTGTCTGTCCTTCTGTTTGTCTCTGTCGCTCCCTCTCACTGCCTCTCGCTCTGTTTTTCTGTTTGTCCCTGCCTCTCTCTCTCCCTCTCTCTCTGTCTTTCATTTCGTCCCTGTCTCTCTCTCTCCCTCTCTTGCTGTCTTTCTGTTTGTCTCTGTCACACTCTCTATCCCTCTCTCGCTGTCTTTCTGTTTGTCTCTGTCTCTCTCTATCTCCCTCTCTCGTTGTCTTTCTGTTTGTCCCTGTCTCGCTCTCTCCCTCTTTCGCTCTCTTTCTGTTTGTCCCTGTCTCTACCTCTCTCTCCCTCTCTCTCTGTTTCTCTGTTGGTCCCTGTCTCTCTCTCTCCCTTTCTCGCTGTCTTTCTTTTGGTCCCTGCCTCTCTCTCTCCCCTTTCGTTGTCTTTCTGTTTGTCCCTGTCTCTATCACTCCGTCTTCACTCTCTTTTAGTTCGTCCCTGTCTCTACCTCTCTCTCCCTCTCTCGCATGTCTTTCTGTTCGTCCCTGTCTCTCTCTCTCTCTCTCTTGCTGTCTGTCTGTTTCTCCCTGTCTCACTGTCTCTCCCTCTGTCGCTGTCTTTCTTTTTGTCCCTCTCTGTCTCTTTCCCTCTCTCGCTGTCTTTCTGTTTGTCCCTGTCTCGCTCTCTCTCACTCTCGCTGTCTTTCTGCTTGTCTCTTTCTCTCTCTCTCTCCCTCTCTCGCTGTCTTTCTTTTTGTCCGTGCCTCTCTCTCTCCCTCTCTCGCTGTCTTTCTGTTTGTCCCTGTCTCTCCCTGTCTCTCCCTCTCCCTTGTTTTTCTGTTTATCCCTTTGTCTCTCCCTCTTTCGCTGTCTTTCTGTTTGTCTCTGTCTCTCTCTCTATCCTTCTCTCGCTGTCTTTCTGTTTGTCCCTGTCTCTCCCTTTCTCTCCCTCTCTCTCTGTTTTTCTGTTTATCCCTGTCTCTCTCCCTCTCTGTCTGTCTTTCTGTTTGACTCTGTCTCTCCCTGTCACTGCCTCTCGCTCTGTTTTGCTGTTTGTCCCTGCCTCTCTCTCTCCCTCTCTCTGTCTTTCATTTCATCCCTGTCTCTCTCTCCCCCTCTCTCGCTGTCTTTCTGTTTGTCTCTGTCTCTCTCTCTATCCCTCCCTCGCTGTCTTTCTGTTTGTCTCTGTCTCTCTCTATCTCCCTCTCTCGTTGTCTTTCTGTTTGTCCCTGTCTAGCTCTCTCCCTCTTTCGCTCTCTTTCTGTTTGTCCCTGCTCTCCCTCTCTCTCCCTCTCTCTCTGTTTCTCTGTTTGTCCCTGTCTCTCTCTCTCCCTTTCTCGCTGTCTTTCTGTTGGTCCCTGTCTCTCTCTCTCCCCTTTCGTTGTCTTTCTGTTTGTCCCTGTCTCTCTCACTACGTCTTTCGCTCACTTTTAGTGTGTCCCTGTCTCTCCCTCTCTCTCCCTCTCTCGCTATCTTTCTGTTTGTCCCTGTCTCTCTCTCTCCCACTCTCGCTGTCTTCCTGCTTGTCTCTTTCTCTCTCTCTCTCCCTCTCTCGCTGTCTCTCTTTTTTCCCTGCCTCTCTCTCTCCCTCTCTCGCTGTCTTTCTGTTTGTCCCAGTCTCTCCCTGTCTCTCCCTCTCTCTCTGTTTTTCTGTTTATCCCTATCTCTCTCCCTCTCTCGCTGTCTTTCTGTTTGTCTTTGTCTCTCTCTCTATCCTTCTCTCGCTGTCTTTCTGTTTGTCCCTGCCTCTCTCTCTCCATCTCTCGCTGTCTTTTGTTCGTCCCTGTCTCTCGCTCTCCCTCTCTCGCTGTCTTTCTGTTTGTCTCTGTCTCTCTCTCTCCCTCTCTCGCTGTCTTTCTTTTTGTCCCAGCCTCTCTCTCTCACTCTTTCGCAGTTTTTCTGTTTGTCCCTGTCTCTCTCTCTCCCTCTCTCGCTGTCTTTCTGTTTGTCTCTGTCTCTCACTCTATCCCTCTCTCGCTGTCTTTCTGTTTGTCCATGTCTCTCTCTCTCCCTCTCTCGTTGTCTTTCGGTTTGTCCCGTTCTCTCTCTTTCCCTCTTTCGCTGTCTTTCTGTTTGTCCCTGTCTCGCTGTCTCCCACTCTCGCTGTCTTTCTGCTTGTCTCTTTCTCTCTCTCTCTCCGTCTCTCGCTGTCTTTCTTTTTGTCCGTGCCTCTCTCTCTCCCTCTCTCGCTGTCTTTCTGTTTGTCCCTGTCTCTCCCTGTCTCTCCCTCTCCCTTGTTTTTCTGTTTATCCCTTTGTCTCTCCCTCTTTCGCTGTCTTTCTGTTTGTCTCTGTCTCTCTCTCTATCCTTCTCTCGCTGTCTTTCTCTTTGTCCCTGTCTTTCTCTCTCCCTCTCTCTCTGTTTTTCTGTTTACCACTGTCTCTCTCCCTCTCTCGCTGTCTTTCTTTTTGTCCCTGCCTCTCTCTCTCCCTCTCTCGCTGTCTTTCTGTTCATCCCAGTCTCTCGCTCTCCCTCTCTCGCTGTCTTTCTGTTTTCTCTGTCTCTCTCTCGATCCCTCTCTCGCTGTCTTTCTGAATGTCCCTGTCTCTCCCTTTTTCTCCCTCTCTCTCTATTTTTCTGTTTATCCCTGTCTCTCTCCCTCTCTCGCTGTCTTTCTGTTTGTCTCTGTCTCTCTCTCTATTCTTCTCTCGCTGTCTTTCTGTTTGTCTTTGTCTCTCTCTCTATCCTTCTCTCGCTGTCTTTCTGTTTGTCCCTGTCTCTCTCTCTCCCTCTCTCGTTGTCTTTCGGTTTGTCCCTGTCTCTCTATCTGCCTCTTTCGCTGTCTTTCTGTTTGTCCCTGTCTCTCCCTCTCTCTCCCTCGCTCTCTGTTTTTCTGTTTGTCCCTGTCTCTCTGTCTCCCTCTCTCGCTTTCTTTCTGTTTGTCTCTGTCTCTCTCTCTATCCGTCTTTCGCTGTCTTTCTGTTTGTCCCTGTCTCTCTCTCTGCCTCTCTCTCTGTTTTTCTGTTTACCACTGTCTCTCTCCCTCTCTCGCTCTATTTCTTTTTGTCCCTGCCTCTCTCTCTCCCTCTCTCGCTGTCTTTCTGTTCGTCCCTGTCTCTCGCTCTCCCTCTCTCGCTGTCTTTCTGTTTTCTCTGTCTCTCTCTCTATCCCTCTCTCGCTGTCTTTCTGTTTGTCCCTGTCTCTCTCTCTCCCTCTCTCGTTGTCTTTCGGTTTGTCCCTGTCTCTCTCTCTCCCTCTTTCACTGTCATTCTGTTTGTCCCTGTCTCTGTCTCTATCCTTCTCTCGCTGTCTTTCTGTTTTTCCCTGTCTCTCTCTCTCCCTCTCTCGTTGTCTTTCTGTTTGTCCCTGCCTCTCTCTCTCCCTCTCTCGCTGTCTTTCTGTTTGTCTTTGTATCTCTCTCTCTCCCTCGCTCTCTGTTTTTCTGTTTGTCCCTGTCTCTCTGTCTCCCTCTCTCGCTTTCTTTCTGTTTGTCTCTGTCTCTCTCTCTATCCCTCTTTCGCTGTCTTTCTCTTTGTCCCTGTCTTTCTCTCTCCCTCTCTCTCTGTTTTACTGTTTGTCCCTGTCTCTCTCTCTCCCTCTCTCGCTGTCTTTCTGTTTGGCTCTGCCTCTCCCTGTCTCTCCCATTTTCTCTGTTTTTCTGTTTACCACTGTCTCTCTCCCTCTCTCGCTGTCTTTCTTTTTGTCCCTGCCTCTCTCTCTCCCACTCTCGCTGTCTTTCTGCTTGTCTCTTTCTCTCTCTCTCTCCCACTCTCGCTGTCTTTCTTTTTGTCCCTGTCTCTCTCTCTCCCTCTCTCGTTGTCTTTCGGTTTGTCCCTGTCTCTCTCTCTGCCTCTTTCGCTGTCTTTCTGTTTGTCCCTGTCTCTCCCTCTCTCTCCCTCGCTCTCTGTTTTTCTGTTTGTCCCTGTCTCTCTGTCTCCCTCTCTCGCTTTCTTTCTGTTTGTCTCTGTCTCTCTCTCTATCCGTCTTTCGCTGTCTTTCTGTTTGTCCCTGTCTCTCTCTCTCCCTCTCTCTCTGTTTTTCTGTTTACCACTGTCTCTCTCCCTCTCTCGCTCTATTTCTTTATGTCCCTGCCTCTCTCTCTCCCTCTCTCGCTGTCTTTCTGTTCGTCCCTGTCTCTCGCTCTCCCTCTCTCGCTGTCTTTCTGTTTTCTCTGTCTCTCTCTCTATCCCTCTCTCGCTGTCTTTCTGTTTGTCCCTGTCTCTCTCTCTCCCTCTCTCGTTGTCTTTCGGTTTGTCCCTGTCTCTCTCTCTCTCTCTTTCACTGTCATTCTGTTTGTCCCTGTCTCTGTCTCTATCCTTCTCTCGCTGTCTTTCTGTTTTTCCCTGTCTCTCTCTCTCCCTCTCTCGTTGTCTTTCTGTTTGTCCCTGCCTCTCTCTCTCCCTCTCTCGCTGTCTTTCTGTTTGTCTTTGTCTCTCTCTCTCTCCCTCGCTCTCTGTTTTTCTGTTTGTCCCTGTCTCTCTGTCTCCCTCTCTCGCTTTCTTTCTGTTTGTCTCTGTCTCTCTCTCTATCCCTCTTTCGCTGTATTTCTCTTTGTCCCTGTCTTTCTCTCTCCCTCTCTCTCTGTTTTTCTGTTTACCACTGTCTCTCTCCCTCTCTCGCTGTCTTTCTTTTTGTCCCTGCCTCTCTCTATCCCTCTCTCTCTGTCTTTCTGTTCATCCCAGTCTCTCGCTCTCCCTCTCTCGCTGTCTTTCTGTTTTCTCTGTCTCTCTCTCGATCCCTCTCTCGCTGTCTTTCTGTTTGTCCCTGTCTCTCTCTCTCCCTCTCTCGTTGTCTTTCGGTTTGTCCCTGTCTCTCTCTCTCCCTCTTTCGCTGTCTTTCTGTTTGTCCCTGTCTCTCTCTCTCTCTCCCTCTCTCTCTGTTTTTCTGTTTGTCCCTGTCTCTCTCTCTCCCTCTCTCGTTGTCTTTCTGTTTGTCCCTGTCTCTCTCTCTCCCTCTCTCGCTGTCTTTCTGTTTGTCCCTGCCTCTCTCTCTCCCTCTCTCGCTGTCTTTTGTTCGTCCCTGTCTCTCGCTCTCCCTCTCTCGCTGTCTTTATGTTTGTCTCTGTCTCTCTCTCTATCCCTCTCTCACTGCCTTTCTGTTTGTCCCTGTCTCTCTCTCTCCCTCTCTCGCTGTCTTTCTTTTTGTCCCAGCCTCTCTCTCTCCCTCTTTCGCAGTTTTTCTGTTTGTCCCTATCTCTCTCTCTCCCTCTCTCGCTGTCTTTCTGTTTGTCTCTGTCTCTCACTCTATCCCTCTCTCGCTGTCTTTCTGATTGTCCATGTCTCTCTCTCTCCCTCTCTCGTTGTCTTTCGGTTTGTCCCTGTCTCTCTCTCTCCCTCTTTCGCTGTCTTTCTGTTTGTCCCTGTCTCTCCCTCTCTCTCCCTCTCTCTCTGTTTTACTGTTTGTCCCTGTCTCTCTCTCTCCTTCTCTCGCTGTCTTTCTGTTTGTCTCTGCCTCTCCCTGTCTCTCCCATTTTCTCTGTTTTTCTGTTTACCACTGTCTCTCTCCCTCTCTCGCTGTCTTTCTTTTTGTCCCTGCCTCTCTCTCTCCCACTCTCGCTGTCTTTCTGCTTGTCTCTTTCTCTCTCTCTCTCCCACTCTCGCTGGCTTTCTTTTTGTCCCTGTCTCTCTCTCTCCCTCTTTCGCTGTCTTTCTGTTTGTCCCTGTCTCTCCCTCTCTCTCCCTCTCTCTCTGTTTTTCTGTTTGTCCCTGTCTCTCTCTCTCCCTCTCTCGCTGTCTTTCTGTTTCTCTCTGTCTCTCACTCTATCCTCTCTCGCTGTCTTTCTGTTCATCCCTGTCTCTCGCTCTCCCTCTCTCGCTGTCTTTCTGTTTTCTCTGTCTCTCTCTCGATCCCTCTCTCGCTGTCTTTCTGTTTGTCCCTGTCTCTCTCTCTCCCTCTCTCGTTGTCTTTCGGTTTGTCCCTGTCTCTCTCTCTCCCTCTTTCGCTGTCTTTCTGTTTGTCCCTGTCTCTCCCTGTCTCTCCCTCTCTCTCTGTTTTTCTGTTTGTCCCTGTCTCTCTCTCTCCCTCTCTCGTTGTCCTTCTGTTTGTCCCTGTCTCTCTCTCTCCCTCTCTCGCTGTCTTTCTGTTTGTCCCTGCCTCTCTCTCTCCCTCTCTCGCTGTGTTTTGTTCGTCCCTGTCTCTCGCTCTCCCTCTCTCGCTGTCTTTATGTTTGTCTCTGTCTCTATCTCTATCCCTCTCTCGCTGACTTTCTGTTTGTCCCTGTCTCTCTCTATCCCTCTCTCGCTGTCTTTCTTTTTGTCCCAGCCTCTCTCTCTCCCTCTTTCGCAGTTTTTCTGTTTGTCCCTGTCTCTCTCTCTCCCTCTCTCGCTGTCTTTCTGTTTGTCTCTGTCTCTCACTCTATCCCTCTCTCGCTGTCTTTCTGTTTGTCCATGTCTCTCTCTCTCCCTCTCTCGTTGTCTTTCGGTTTGTCCCTGTCTCTCTCTCTCCCTCTTTCGCTGTCTTTCTGTTTGTCCCTGTCTCTCCCTCTCTCTCCCTCTCTCTCTGTTTTACTGTTTGTCCCTGTCTCTCTCTCTCCCTCTCTCGCTGTCTTTCTGTTTGGCTCTGCCTCTCCCTGTCTCTCCCATTTTCTCCGTTTTTCTGTTTACCACTGTCTCTCTCCCTCTCTCGCTGTCTTTCTTTTTGTCCCTGCCTCTCTCTCTCCCACTCTCGCTGTCTTTCTGCTTGTCTCTTTCTCTCTCTCTCTCCCACTCTCGCTGTCTTTCTTTTTGTCCCTGTCTCTCTCTCTCCCTCTCTCGTTGTCTTTCGGTTTGTCCCTGTCTCTCTCTCTGCCTCTTTCGCTGTCTTTCTGTTTGTCCCTGTCTCTCCCTCTCTCTCCCTTGCTCTCTGTTTTTCTGTTTGTCCCTGTCTCTCTGTCTCCCTCTCTCGCTTTCTTTCTGTTTGTCTCTGTCTCTCTCTCTATCTGTCTTTCGCTGTCTTTCTCTTTGTCCCTGTCTCTCTCTCTCCCTCTCTCTCTGTTTTTCTGTTTACCACTGTCTCTCTCCCTCTCTCGCTCTATTTCTGTTCGTCCCTGTCTCTCGCTCTCCCTCTCTCGCTGTCTTTCTGTTTTCTCTGTCTCTCTCTCTATCCCTCTCTCGCTGTCTTTCTGTTTGTCCCTGTCTCTCTCTCTCCCTCTCTCGTTGTCTTTCGGTTTGTCCCTGTCTCTCTCTCTCCCTCTTTCACTGTCATTCTGTTTGTCCCTTTCTCTGTCTCTATCCTTCTCTCGCTGTCTTTCTGTTTTTCCCTGTCTCTCTCTCTCCCTCTCTCGTTGTCTTTCTCTTTGTCCCTGTCTTTCTCTCTCCCTCTCTCTCTGTTTTTCTGTTTACCACTGTCTCTCTCCCTCTCTCGCTGTCTTTCTTTTTGTCCCTGCCTCTCTCTCTCCCTCTCTCGCTGTCTTTCTGTTCATCCCAGTCTCTCGCTCTCCCTCTCTCGCTGTCTTTCTGTTTTCTCTGTCTCTCTCTCGATCCCTCTCTCGCTGTCTTTCTGTTTGTCCCTGTCTCTCTCTCTCCCTCTCTCGTTGTCTTTCGGTTTGTCCCTGTCTCTCTCTCTCCCTCTTTAGCTGTCTTTCTGTTTGTCCCTGTCTCTCCCTCTCTCTCCCTCTCTCTCTGTTTTTCTGTTTGTCCCTGTCTCTCTCTCTCCCTCTCTCGTTGTCTTTCTGTTTGTCCCTGTCTCTCTCTCTCCCTCTCTCGCTGTCTTTCTGTTTGTCCCTGCCTCTCTCTCTCCCTCTCTCGCTGTCTTTTGTTCGTCCCTGTCTCTCGCTCTCCCTCTCTCGCTGTCTTTATGTTTGTCTCTGTCTCTCTCTCTATCCCTCTCTCGCTGCCTTTCTGTTTGTCCCTGTCTCTCTCTCTCCCTCTCTCGCTGTCTTTCTTTTTGTCCCAGCCTCTCTCTCTCCCTCTTTCGCAGTTTTTCTGTTTGTCCCTGTCTCTCTCTCTCCCTCTCTCGCTGTCTTTCTGTTTGTCTCTGTCTCTCACTCTATCCCTCTCTCGCTGTCTTTCTGTTTGTCCATGTCTCTCTCTCTCCCTCTTTCGCTGTCTTTCGGTTTGTCCCTGTCTCTCCCTCTCTCTCCCTCTCTCTCTGTTTTACTGTTTGTCCCTGTCTCTCTCTCTCCCTCTCTCGCTGTCTTTCTGTTTGTCTCTGCCTCTCCCTGTCTCTCCCATTTTCACTGTTTTTCTGTTTACCACTGTCTCTCTCCCTCTCTCGCTGTCTTTCTTTTTGTCCCTGCCTCTCTCTCTCCCACTCTCGCTGTCTTTCTGCTTGTCTCTTTCTCTCTCTCTCTCCCACTCTCGCTGGCTTTCTTTTTGTCCCTGTCTCTCTCTCTCCCTCTTTCGCTGTCTTTCTGTTTGTCCCTGTCTCTCCCTCTCTCCCTCTCTCACTGCCTTTCTGTTTGTCCCTGTCTGTCTCTCTCCCTCTCTCGTTGTCTTTCGGTTTGTCCCTGTCTGTCTCTCTCCCTCTTTCGCTGTCTTTCTGTTTGTCCCTGTCTCTCCCTCTCCCTCTCTCGCTGTCTTTCTGTTTGTCCCTGTCTCTCCCTGTCTCTCCCTCTCTCTCTGTTTTTCTGTTTATCCCTGTCTCTCTCCCTCTCTCGCTGTCTTTCTGTTTGTCTCTGTCTCTCTCTCTATCCTTCTCTCGCTGTCTTTCTGTTTGTCTTTGTCTCTCTCTCTATCCTTCTCTCGCTGTCTTTCTGTTTGTCCCTGTCTCTCTTTCTCCCTCTCTCTCTGTTTTTCTGTTTGTCCCTGTCTCTCTGTCTCCCTCTCTCGCTGTCTTCCTGGTTTTCTCTGTCTCTCTCTCTATCCATCTTTCGCTGTCTTTCTGTTTGTCCCTGTCTCTCTCTCTCCTTCTCTCGCTGTCTTTCTGTTTGTCCCTGTCTCTGTCTCTATCCTTCTCTCGCTGTCTTTCTGTTTTTCCCTGTCTCTCTCTCTCCCTCTCTCGTTATCTTTCTGTTTGTCCCTGTCTCTCTCTCTCCCTCTCTCGTTGTCTTTCGGTTTGTCCCTGTCTCTCCCTCCCTCTCCATCTCTCTCTGTTTTTCTGTTTATCCCTGTCTCTCTCTCTCCCTCTCTCGCTGTCATTCTGTTTGTCCCTGTCTCTCTCTTTCCCTCTCTCGCCGTCTTTCTGTTTGTCCCTGTCTCTCTCTCTCCCTCTCTCGCTGTCTTTCTGCTGTCCCTCTCTCTCTCTTTCCCTCTCCCGCCGTCTTTCTGTTTGTCCCTGTCTCTCTCTCTCTCTCTCTCGCTGTCTTTCTGTTTGTCCCTGTCTCTCTCTCTCCCTCTCTCGCTGTCTTTCTGTTTGTCCCTGTCTCCAACTCTCCCTCTCTTTCTGTCATTCTGTTTGTCCCTGTCTCTCTCTTTCCCTCTCTCTGTCTTTCTGTTTGTCCCTGTCTCTCTCTGTCCCTCTCTCGTTGTCTTTCGGTTTGTCCCTGTCTCTCTCTCTCCCACTTTCGCTGTCTTTCTGTTTGTCCCTGTCTCTCCCTCTCTCTCCCTCTCTCTCTGCTTTTCTGTTTGTCCCTGTCTCTCTCTCTCCCTCTCTCGCTGTATTTCTGTTTGTCTCTGTCTCTCACTCTATCCCTCTCTCGCTGTCTTTCTGTTTGTCCCTGTCTCTCACTCTCCCTCTCTCGTTGTCTTTCGGTTTGTCCCTGTCTGTCTCTCTCCCTCTTTCGCTGTCTTTCTGTTTGTCCCTGTCTCTCCCTCTCCATCTCTCGCTGTCTTTCTGTTTGTCCCTGTCTCTCCCTGTCTCTCCCTCTCTCTCTGTTTTTCTGTTTATCCCTGTCTCTCTCCCTCCCTCGCTGTCTTTCTGTTTGTCTTTGTCTCTCTCTCTATCCTTCTCTCACTGTCTTTCTGTTTGTCCCTGTCTCTCTTTCTCCCTCTCTCGTTGTCTTTCGGTTAGTCCCTGTCTCTCTCTCTGCCTCTTTCCCTGTCTTTCTGTTTGTCCCTGTCTCTCTCTCTCCCTCTCTCGTTGTCTTTCGGTTTGTCCCTGTCTCTCCCTCCCTCTCCATCTCTCTCTGTTTTTCTGTTTATCCCTGTCTCTCTCTCTCCCTCTCTCGCTGTCATTCTGTTTGTCCCTCTCTCTCTCTTTCCCACTCTCGCCGTCTTTCTGTTTGTCCCTGTCTCTCTCTCTCCCCCTCTCGCTGTCTTTCTGCTGTCCCTCTCTCTCTCTTTCCCTCTCTCACCGTCTTTCTGTTTGACCCTGTCTCTCTCTCTCTCTCTCTCGCTGTCTTTCTGTTTGTCCCTGTCTCTCTCTCTCCCTCTCTCGCTGTCTTTCTGTTTGTCCCTGTCTCCAACTCTCCCTCTCTTTCTGTCATTCTGTTTGTCCCTGTCTCTCTCTTTCCCTCTCTCTGTCTTTCTGTTTGTCCCTGTCTCTCTCTGTCCCTCTCTGGTTGTCTTTCGGTTTGTCCCTGTCTCTCTCTCTCCCTCTTTCGCTGTCTTTCTGTTTGTCCCTGTCTCTCCCTCTCTCTCCCTCTCTCTCTGCTTTTCTGTTTGTCCCTGTCTCGATTTCTCCCTCTCTCGCTGTATTTCTGTTTGTCTCTGTCTCTCACTCTATCCCTCTCTCGCTGTCTTTCTGTTTGTCCCTGTCTCTCTCTCTCCCTCTCTCGTTGTCTTTCGGTTTGTCCCTGTCTCTCCCTCTCCCTCTCTCGCTGTCTTTCTGTTTGTCCCTGTCTCTCCCTGTCTCTCCCTCTCTCTCTGTTTTTCTGTTTATCCCTGTCTCTCTCCCTCCCTCGCTGTCTTTCTGTTTGTCTCTGTCTCTCTCTCTATCCTTCTCTCGCTGTCTTTCTGTTTGTCTTTGTCTCTCTCTCTATCCTTCTCTCACTGTCTTTCTGTTTGTCCCTGTCTCTCTTTCTCCCTCTCTCGTTGTCTTTCGGTTTGTCCCTGTCTCTCTCTCTGCCTCTTTCCCTGTCTTTCTGTTTGTCCCTGTCTCTCTGTCTCCCTCTCTCGCTGTCTTTCTGTTTTTCTCTGTCTCTCTCTCTATCCATCTTTCGCTGTCTTTCTGTTTGTCCCTGTCTCTCTCTCTCCCTCTCTCGCTGTCTTTCTGTTCGTCCCTGTCTCTCGCTCTCCCTCTCTCGCTGTCTTTCTGTTTTCTCTGTCTCTCTCTCTATCCCTCTCTCGCTGTCTTTCTGTTTGTCCCTGTCTCTCTCTCTCTCTCTCTCGTTGTCTTTCGGTTTGTCCCTGTCTCTCCCTCCCTCTCCATCTCTCTCTGTTTTTCTGTTTATCCCTGTCTCTCTCTCTCCCTCTCTCGCTGTCATTCTGTTTGTCCCTGTCTCTCTCTTTCCCTCTCTCGCCGTCTTTCTGTTTGTCCCTGTCTCTCTCTCTCCCTCTCTCGCTGTCTTTCTGTTTGTCCCTGTCTCTCTCTCTCCCACTCTCGCTGTCTTTCTGTTTGTCCCTGTCTCCAACTCTCCCTCTCTTTCTGTCATTCTGTTTGTCCCTGTCTCTCTCTTTCCCTCTCTCGCCGTCTTTCTGTTTGTCCCTGTCTCTCTCTCTTCCTCTCTCGCTGTCTTTCTGCTGTCCCTGTCTCTCTCTTTCCCTCTCTCGCCGTCTTTCTGTTTGTCCCTGTCTCTCTCTCTCCCTCTCTCGCTGTCTTTCTGTTTCTCCCTGTCTCTCTCTCTCCCTCTCTCGCTGTCTTTCTGTTTGTCCCTGTCTCCAACTCTCCCTCTCTTTCTGTCATTCTGTTTATCCCTGTCTCTCTCTTTCCCTCTCTCTGTCTTTCTGTTTGTCCCTGTCTCTCTCTGTTCCTCTCTCTCTGTCATTCTTTTTGTCCCTGTCTCTCTCTCTACCTCTCTTGCTGTCTTTCTTTTTGTCCCTGTCTCTCTCTCTACCTCTCTCGCAGTTTTTCTTTTTCTCCCTGTCTCTCTCTCTACCTCTCTTGCATTCTTTCTGTTTGTCCCTGTTCTCCCTCTCTCTCCCTCTCTCTCCGTTTTTCTGTTTATCCCTGTCTCTCTCCCTCTCTCGCTGTCTTTCTGTTCGTCCCTGTCTCTCTCTCTCCATCTCTCGCTGTCTTTCTGTTTGTCCCTGTCTCTCTCTCTCCCTCTCTCGCTGTCTTTCTGTTTGTCCCTGTCTCCAACTCTCCCTCTCTTTCTGTCATTCTGTTTGTCCCTGTCTCTCTCTTTCCCTCTCTCTGTGTTTCTGTTTGTCCCTGTCTCTCTCTGTCCCTCTCTCTCTGTCATTCTTTTTGTCCCTGTCTCTCTCTCTACCTCTCTCGCAGTTTTTCTTTTTCTCCCTGTCTCTCTCTCTACCTCTCTTGCATTCTTTCTGTTTGTCCTGGTTCTCCCTCTCTCTCACTCTCTCTCCGTTTTTCTGTTTATCCCTGTTTCTCTCCCGCTCTCGCTGTCTTTCTGTTCGTCCCTGTCTCTCTCTCTCCCTCTCTCGCTGTCTTTCTGTTTTTCTCTGTCTCTCTCTCTATCCATCTTTCGCTGTCTTTCTTTTTGTCCCTGCCTCTCTCTCTCCCTCTCTCGCTGTCTTTCTGTTTGTCCCTGTCTCTCCCTCTCTCTCCCTCTCTCTCTGTTTTTCTGTTTATCCCTGTCTCTCTCTCTCCCACTCTCGCTGTCTTTCTGTTTTTCTCTGTCTCTCTCTCTATCCCTCTCTCGCTGTCTTTCTGTTTGTCCCTGTCTAGCTCTCTCCCTCTCTCGTTGTCTTTTGGTTTGTCCCTGTCTCTCTCTCTCCCTCTTTCACTGTCTTTCTGTTTGTCCCTGTCTCTCCCTCTCTCTCTGTTTTTCTGTTTGTCCCTGTCTCTCTCTCTCCCCCTCTCGCTGCTTTCTGTTTGTCCCTGCCTCTCCCTGTCACTTCCTCTTTCTCTGTTTTTCTGTTCACCACTGTCTCTCTCCCTCTCTCGCTGTCTGTCTTTTTGTCCCTGCCTCTCTCTCTCCCTCTCTCGCTGTCTTTCTGTTCGTCCCTGTCTCTCGCTCTCCCTCTCTCGCTGTCTTTCTGTTTGTCCCTGTCTCTCTCTCTCTCTCTCTCTCTCTCTCTCTCTCTCTCGCTGTCTTTCTGCTTGTCTCTGTCTCTCTCTCTCTCTCCCTCTCTCGCTGTCTTTCTGTTTGTCCCTGTCTCTCCCTCTCTCCCCCTCTGGCTCTCTTTCTGTTTGTCCCTGTCTCTCTCTCTCCCTCTCTTGTTGTCTATCTGTTTGGCCCTGTCTATCTCTCTCTCTCCCTCTCTCTCTGTTTTTCTGTTTGTCCCTGTCTCTCTCTCTCCCTCTTTCGCTGTCTTTCAGTTTGTCCCTGTCTCTCCCTCTCTCTCCGTTTTTCTGTTTGTCCCTGTCTCTCTCTCTCCCTCTCTCGCTATCTTTCTGTTTGTCACTGTGTCTCTCTCTCCCACTCTCGCTGTCTTTGTGCTTGTCTCTATCTCTCTCTCTCTCTCCCTCTCTCGCTGTCTTTCTGATTGACCCTGTCTCTCTCTCTCCCTCTCTCGCTGTCGATCTCTTCGTCCCTGTCTCTCTCTTACCCTCTCTCCCTGTCTTTCTGTTTGTCATCTGTCCCTCTCTCTACCTCTCTCTCTGTCTTTCTGTTTGTCCCAGTCTCTCTCTCTCTCTCCGTCGCTGTCTTTCCGTTTGTCCCTCTCTCTCGCTGCCTCTCTCGCTGTCTTTCTGTTTGTCCCTGTCTCCCTCTCTCGCTGTTTTTCTGCTTGTCCCTATCTCGCCCTCTCCCTCTCTCGCTGTCTTTCTGTTTGTCCCTTTCTCTCTCTTTCCCTCTGTCGCTGTCTTTCTGTTTGTCCCTGTCTCACTCTCTCCCTCTCTCACTGACTTTCTGTTTGTCCCTGTCTCTATCACACCCTCTCGCTCTGTCTTTCTGTTTGTCCCTGTCTCTCTCTCTCCCTCTCTTTCTGTCTTTCTGTTTGTCCCTGTCTCTCTCTCTCCCCCTCTCGCAGTCTTTCTGCTTGTCCCTATCTCGCCCTCTCCCTCTCTCGCTGTCCTTCTGTTTGTCCCTGTCTCTCTCTCTCCCTCTGTCGCTGTCTTTCTGTTTGTCCCTGTCTCTCTCTCTCCCTCTCTCACTGACTATCTGTTTGTCCCTGTCCCTCTCTCTCCCTCTCTCTCTGTCTTTCTGTTTGTCCCGTCTCTCTATCTCTCTCTCTCTGTCTTTCTGCTTGTCCCTGTCTCTCTCTATCTCTCCCACTCTCCCTGTCTCTCTCTCTCCCTCTCTCACTGTCTTTCTGTTTGTCCCGTCTCTCTATCTCTCTCTCTCTCTGTGTTTCTGCTTGTTGCTGTCTCTCTATCTCTCCCACTCTCCCTGTCCCTCTCTCTCCCTCTCTCTCTGTCTTTCTGTTTGTCCCGTCTCTCTGTCTCTCTCTCTCTCTGTGTTTCTGCTTGTCCCTGTTTCTCTCACACCCTCTCTCGCTGTCTTTCTGTTTGTCACTGTTTCTCTCTCTACCTCTCTCGCTGTCTTTCTGTTTGTCCCTGTCTCTCTCTCTCCCTCTATCGTTGTCTTTTTGTTTGTCCCTGTCTCTCTATCACCCTCTGTCGCTGTCTTTCTGTTTCTCCCTCTCTCTCCCTCTCTCGCTGTCTTTATGTTTGGCCCGTCTGGCTATCTCTCTCTCTCTCTGTGTTTCTGTTTGTCCCTGTCTCTCTATATCCCTCTCTTGCTGTCTTTCTGTTTGTCCCTGTCTCTCTCTCTCCCTCTCTCGCGTTCTTTCTGTTTGTCACTGTCTCTCTCTCTCCCACTCTTGCTGTCCTTCTGCTTGTCTCTATCTCTCTCTCTCTCTCCCTCTCTCGCTGTCTTTCTTTTTTGTCCCTGTCTCTCTGCCTCCCTCTCTCGCTGTCTTTCTGTTCGTCCCTGTGTCTCTCTCTCCTTCTCTCGTTGTCTTTCTGTTTGTCCCTGTCTCTCTTACTCCCTCTCTCCCTCTCTCATTGTCTTTCTGTTTGTCCCTGTCTCTCTCTCTCCTTCTGTCGCTGTCTTTCTGTTTGTCCCTGTCTCTCTCTCTCCCTCTCTCACTGTCTTTCTGTTTGTCCCTGTACCTCTCTCTCCCTCTCTCTCTGTCTTTCAGTTTGACCCCTCTCTCTATCTCTCTCTCTCTCTCTGTCTTTCTGCTTGTCCCTGTTTCTCTCTCTCCCTCTCTCGCTGTCTTTCTGTTTGTCCCTGTCAATCTCTCTCCCTCTCTCGCTGTCTTTCTGCTTGTCCCTGTGTCTCTCTTCTTTCCCTCTCTCGCTGTCTTTCTGTTTGTCCCTGTCTCTCTCTCTCCCTCCCTCGTTGTCTTTCTGTTTGTACCTGTCTCTGTCTCTCCCTCTTTTGCTCTCTTTCTGTTTGTCCCTGTCTCTCCAGCTCACTGCCTCTCGCTCTGTCTTTCATTTCGTCCCTGTCTCTCTCAATCCCTCTCTCGCTCTCTTTCTGTTTGTCTCTGTCTCTCTCTCTATCCCTCTATCGCTGTCTTTCTGTTTGTCTCTGTCTCTCTCATCTCTCCCTCTCTCGTTGTCTTTCTGTTTAACCCTGTCTAGCTCTCTCCCTCTTTCGCTCTCTTTCTGTTTGTTCCTGTCTCTCCCTCTCTCTCCCTCTCTCTCTGTTTCTCTGTTTGTCCCTGTCTCTCTCTCTCCCTTTCTCGCTGTCTTTCTGTTGGTCCCTGTCTCTCTCTCTCCCCTTTCGTTGTCTTTCTGTTTGTCCCTGTCTCTCTCACTCCGTCTTTCGCTCTCTTTTATTTTGTCCCTGTCTCTCCCTCTCTCTCCCTCTCTCGCTGTCTTTCTGTTTGTCCCTGTTTCACTGTCTCTCCCTCTGTCGCTGTCTTTCTTTTTGTCCCTCTCTGTCTCTTTCCCTCTCTCGCTGTCTTTCTGTTTGTCACGGCCTCTCTCTCTCCCACTCTCGCTGTCTTTCTGCTTGTCTCTATCTCTCTCTCTCTCTCCCTCTCTCGCTCTCTTTCTGATTGACCCTGTGTCTCACTCTCCCTCTCTCGCTGTCGATCTCTTCATCCCTGTCTCTCTTTTACCCTCTCTCCCTGTCTTTCTGTTTGTCATCTGTCACTCTCTCTACCTCTCTCTCTGTCTTTCTGTTTGTCCCAGTCTCTCTCTCTCTCTCCGTCGCTGTCTTTCCGTTTGTCCCTCTCTCTCGCTCCCTCTGTCACTGTCTTTCTGTTTGTCCCTGTCTCCCTCTCTCCATCTCTCGCTGTCTTTCTGCTTGTCCCTGTCACTCTCTTTCCCTCTGTCGCTGTCTTTCTGTTTGTCCCTGTCTCTCTCTCTCCCTCTCTCACTGACTTTCTGTTTGTCCCTGTCTCTCTCACACCCTCTCGCTCTGTCTTTCTGTTTGTCCCTGTCTCTCTCTCTCCCTCTCTTGCTGTCTTTCTGTTCGTCCCTGTCTCTCTCTCTCCCCCTCTCGCAGTCTTTCTGCTTGTCCCTATCTCACCCTCTCCCTCTCTCGCTGTCCTTCTGTTTGTCCCTGTCTCTCTCTCTCCCTCTGTCGCTGTCTATCTGGTTGTCCCTGTCTCTCTCTCTCCCTCTCTCACTGACTATCTGTTTGTCCCTGTCCCTCTCTCTCTGTCTTTCTGTTTGTCCCGTCTCTCTATCTCTCTCTCTCTGTCTTTCTGCTTGTCCCTGTCTCTCTCTCCCTCTATCGTTGTCTTTCTGTTTGTCCCTGTCTCTCTCTCACCCTCTGTCGCTGTCTTTCTGTTTCTCCCTCTCTCTCCCTCTGTCGCTGTCTTTCTGTTTGGCCCGTCTGTCTATCTCTCTCTCTCTCTGTGTTTCTGTTTGTCCCTGTCTCTCTTTATCCCTCTCTTGCTGTCTTTCTGTTTGTCCCTGTCTCTCTCTCTCCCTCTCTCGCTGTCTTTCTGTTTGTCACTGTCTCTCTCTCTCCCTCTCTCGCTGTCTTTCTGCTTGTCACTGTCTCTCTCTCTCCCACTCTTGCTGTCCTTCTGCTTGTCTCTATCTCTCTCTCTCTCTCCCTCTCTCGCTGTCTTTCTTTTTTGTCCCTGTCTCTCTCTCTCTCCCTCTCTCGCTGTCTTTCTGTTTGTCACTGTCTCTCTCTCTCTCTCTCTTGCTGTCTTTCTGCTTGTCACTGTCTCTCTCTCTCCCACTCTTGCTGTCCTTCTGCTTGTCTCTATCTCTCTCTCTCTATCCCTCTCATGCTGTATTTCTGTTTGTCACTGTCTCTCTCTCTCCCTCTCTCGCTGTCTTTCTGCTTGTCACTGTCTCTCTCTCTCCCACTCTTGCTGTCCATCTGCTTGTCTCTATCTCTCTCTCTCTCTCCCTCTCTCGCTGTCTTTCTTTTTTGTCCCTGTCTCTCTGCCTCCCTCTCTCGCTGTCTTTCTGTTCGTCCCTGTGTCTCTCTCTCCCTCTCTCGTTGTCTTTCTGTTTGTCCCTGTCTCTCTTACTCACTCTCTCCCTCTCTCATTGTCTTTCTGTTTGTCCCTGTCTCTCTCTCTCCTTCTGTCGCTGTCTTTCTGTTTGTCCCTGTCTCTCCCTCTCTCTCCCACTCTCTCACTGTCTTTCTGTTTGTCCCTGTACCTCTCTCTCCCTCTCTCTCTGTCTTTCTGTTTGACCCCTCTCTCTATCTCTCTCTCTCTCTGTCTTTCTGCTTGTCCCTGTTTCTCTCTCTCCCTCTCTCGCTGTCTTTCTGTTTGTCCCTGTCAATCTCTCTCCCTCTCTCGCTGTCTTTCTGCTTGTCCCTGTGTCTCTCTTCTCTCCCACTCTCGCTGTCTTTCTGTTTGTCCCTGTCTCTCTCTCTCCCTCCCTCGTTGTCTTTCTGTTTGTCCCTGTCTAGATCTCTCCCTCTTTCGCTCTCTTTCTGTTTGTTCCTGTCTCTCCCTCTCTCTCCCTCTCTCTCTGTTTCTCTGTTTGTCCCTGTCTCTCTCTCTCCCTTTCTCGCTGTCTTTCTGTTGGTCCCTGTCTCTCTCTCTCCCCTTTCGTTGTCTTTCTGTTTGTCCCTGTCTCTCTCACTCCGTCTTTCGCTCTCTTTTAGTTTGTCCCTGTCTCTCCCTCTCTCTCCCTCTCTCGCTGTCTTTCTGTTTGTCCCTGTTTCACTGTCTCTCCCTCTGTCGCTGTCTTTCTTTTTGTCCCTCTCTGTCTCTTTCCCTCTCTCGCTGTCTTTCTGCTTGTCTCTTTCTCTCTCTCTCCCTCTCTCGCTGTCTTTCTTTTTGTCCCTGCCTCTCTCTCTCCCTCTCTCGCTGTCTTTCTGTTTTTCCCTGTCTCTCCCTGTCTCTCCCTCTCTCTCTGTTTTTCTGTTTATCCCTATCTCTCTCCCTCTCTCGCTGTCTTTCTGTTTGTCTCTGTCTCTCTCTCTATCCTTCTCTCGTTGTCTTTCTGTTTGTCTCTGTCTCTCTCTCTATCCTTCTCTCGCTGTCTTTCTTTTTGTCCCTGTCTCTCTCTATCCCTCTCTTGCTGTCTTTCTGTTTTTCCCTGTCTCTCTCTCTCCCTCTCTCGCGTTCTTTCTGTTTGTCACTGTCTCTCTCTCTCCCACTCTTGCTGTCCTTCTGCTTGTCTCTATCTCTCTCTCTCTCTCCCTCTCTCGCTGTCTTTCTTTTTTGTCCCTGTCTCTCTGCCTCCCTCTCTCGCTGTCTTTCTGTTCGTCCCTGTCTCTCTCTCTCCTTCTCTCGTTGTCTTTCTGTTTGTCCCTGTCTCTCTTACTCCCTCTCTCCCTCTCTCATTGTCTTTCTGTTTGTCCCTGTCTCTCTCTCTCCTTCTGTCGCTGTCTTTCTGTTTGTCCCTGTCTCTCTCTCTCCCTCTCTCACTGTCTTTCTGTTTGTCCCTGTACCTCTCTCTCCCTCTCTCTCTGTCTTTCAGTTTGACCCCTCTCTCTATATCTCTCTCTCTCTGTCTTTCTGCTTGTCCCTGTTTCTCTCTCTCCCTCTCTCGCTGTCTTTCTGTTTGTCCCTGTCAATCTCTCTCCCTCTCTCGCTGTCTTTCTGTTTGTCCCTGTCTCTCTCTCTCCCTCCCTCGTTGTCTTTCTGTTTGTACCTGTCTCTGTCTCTCCCTCTCTCGCTGTCTTTCTGTTTGTCCCTGTCTCCAACTCTCCCTCTCTTTCTGTCATTCTGTTTGTCCCTGTCTCTCTCTTTCCCTCTCTCTGTCTTTCTGCTTGTCTCTTTCTCTCTCTCTCCCTCTCTCGCTGTCTTTCTTTTTGTCCCTGCCTCTCTCTCTCCCTCTCTCGCTGTCTTTCTGTTTTTCCCTGTCTCTCCCTGTCTCTCCCTCTCTCTCTGTTTTTCTGTTTATCCCTATCTCTCTCCCTCTCTCGCTGTCTTTCTGTTTGTCTCTGTCTCTCTCTCTATCCTTCTCTCGTTGTCTTTCTGTTTGTCTCTGTCTCTCTCTCTATCCTTCTCTCGCTGTCTTTCTTTTTGTCCCTGTCTCTCTCTTTCCCTCTCCCGTTGTCTTTCGGTTTGTCCCTGTCTCTCTCTTTCCCTCTTTCGCTGTCTTTCTGTTTGTCGCTGTCTCTCCCTCTCTCTCCCTCTCTCTCTGTTTTTCTGTTTGTCCCTGTCTCTGTCTCTTTCCCTCTCTCGCTGTTTTTCTTTTTGTCCCTGCCTCTCTCTCTCCCTCTCTCGCTGTCTTTTGTTCGTCCCTGTCTCTCTCTCTCCCTCTCTCGCTGTCTTTCTGTTTGTCCCTGTCTCTCTCACTCCCTCTCTCGCTGTCTTTTGTTCGTCCCTGTCTCTCGCTCTCCCTCTCTCGCTGTCTTTCTGTTTGTCCATGTCTCTCTCTCTCCCTCTCTTGCTGTCTTTCTGTTTATCCCTGTCTCTTTCTCTACCTCTCTTGCTGTTTTTCTGTTTGTCCCTTTCTCTCTCTCTCCCTCTCTCGCTGTCTTTCTGTTTGTCCCTGCCTCTCCCTGTCTCTCCCTCTTTCTCTGTTTTTCTGTTTACCACTGTCTCTCTCCCTCTCTCGCTGTCTTTCTTTTTGTCCCTGCCTCTCTCTCTGCCTCTCTCGCTGTCTTTTGTTCGTCCCTGTCTCTCGCTCTCCCTCTCTCGCTGTCTTTCTGTTTGTCCATGTCTCTCTCTCTCCCTCTCTCGCTGTCTTTCTGTTTATCCCTGTCTCTCTCTCCACCTCTCTTGCTGTCTTTCTGTTTGTCCCTGTCTCTCTCACTCCCTCTCTCGCAGTTTTCCTTTTTCTCCCTGTCTCTCTCTCTACCTCTCTTGCACTCTTTCTGTTTGTCCCTGTTCTCCCTCTCTCTCCCTCTCCGTTTTTCTGTTTAGCCCTGTCTCTCTCCCTCTCTCGCTGTCTTTCTGTTCGTCCCTGTCTCTCTCTCTCCATCTCTCGCTGTCTTTCTGTTTGTCCCTGTCTATCCCTCTCTCTCCCTCTATCTCTGTTTTTCTGTTTGTCCCTGTCTCTCTCTCTCCCTCTCTCGTTGTCTTTCTTTTTGTCCCAGCCTCTCTCTCTCCCTCTCTCGCTGTCTTTGTTTTTGTCCCAGCCTCTCTCTCTCCCTCTCTCGCTGTCTTTCTGTTTGTCCCTGTCTCTCTCACACCCTCTCGCTCTGTCTTTCTGTTTGTCCCAGTCCCTCTCTCTCCCTCTCTCTCTGTCTTTCTGTTTGTCCCGTCTCTCTATCTCTCTCTCTCTCTGTGTTTCTGCTTGTCCCTGTCTCTCTCTATCTCTCCCACTCTCCCTGTCCCTCTCTCTCCCTCTCTCTCTGTCTTTCTGCTTGTCCCGTCTCTCTGTCTCTCTCTCTCTCTGTGTTTCTGCTTGTCCCTGTTTCTTATTTCTCCCTCTCTCACTGTCTTTCTGTTTGTCCCTGTCTCTCTCTCTCCCTCTATCGTTGTCTTTCTGTTTGTCCCTGTCTCTCTCTCACCCTCTGTCGCTGTCTTTCTGTTTGTCCCTCTCTCTCCCTCTCTCGCTGTCTTTCTGTTTGGCCCGTCTGTCTATCTCTCTCTCTCTCTGTGTTTCTGTTTGTCCCTGTCTCTCTCTCTCCCTCTCTCGCTGTCTTTCTGTTTGTCCCTGTCTCTCTCTTTCCCTCTCTCACTGACTTTCTGTTTGTCCCTGTCTCTCTCACACCCTCTCGCTCTGTCTTTCTGTTTGTCCCTGTCTCTCTCTCTCCCTCTCTTGCTGTCTTTCTGTTTGTCCCTGTCTCTCTCTCTCCCACACTCGCAGTCTTTCTGCTTCTCCCTATCTCGCCCTCTCCCTCTCTCACTGTCCTTCTGTTTGTCCCTGTCTCTCTCTCTCCCTCTGTCGCTGTCTTTCTGTTTGTCCCTGTCTCTCTCTCTCCCTCTCTCACTGACTATCTGTTTGTCCCTGTCCCTCTCTCTCCCTCTCTCTCTGTCTTTCTGTTTGTCCCGTCTCTCTATCTCTCTCTCTCTGTCTTTCTGCTTGTCCCTGTCTCTCTCTATCTCTCCCACTCTCCCTGTCTCTCTCTCTCCCTCTCTCACTGTCTTTCTGTTTGTCCCGTCTCTCTATCTCTCTCTCTCTCTGTGTTTCAGCTTGTCCCTGTCTCTCTCTATCTCTCCCACTCTCCCTGTCCCTCTCTCTCCCTCTCTCTCTGTCTTTCTGTTTGTCCCGTCTCTCTGTCTCTCTCTCTCTCAGTGTTTCTGCTTGTCCCTGTTTCTCTCTCACCCTCTCTCGCTGTCTTTCTGTTTGCCACTGTTTCACTCTCTACCTCTCTCGCTGTCTTTCTGTTTGTCCCTGTCTCTCTCTCTCCCTCTATCGTTGTCTTTCTGTTTGTCCCTGTCTCTTCCTCTTTCTCCCTCTCTCTCTGTTTTTCTGTTTGTCCCTTTCTCTCTCTCTCCCTCTCTCGCTGTCTTTCTGTTTGTCCCTGCCTCTCCCTGTCTCTCCCTCTTTCTCTGTTTTTCTGTTTACCACTGTCTCTCTCCCTCTCTTGCTGTCTTTCTTTTTGTCCCTGCCTCTCTCTATCTCCCTCTCTCGCTGTCTTTCTGTTTGTCCATGTCTCTCTCTCTCCCTCTCTCGCTGTCTTTCTGTTTATCCCTGTCTCTCTCTCTACCTCTCTTGCATTCTTTCTGTTTGTCCCTGTTCTCCCTCTCTCTCCCTCTGTCTCCGTTTTTCTTTTTATCCCTGTCTCTCTCCCTCTCTCGCTGTCTTTCTGTTCGTCCCTGTCTCTCTCTCTCCATCTCTCGCTGTCTTTCTGTTTGTCCCTGTCTCTCCCTCTCTCTCCCACTCTCTCTGTTTTTCTGTTTGTCCCTGTCTCTCTCTCTCCCTCTCTCGTGGTCTTTCTTTTTGTCCCAGCCTCTCTCTCTCCCTCTCTCGCTCTCTCTCTTTTTGTCCCAGCCTCTCTCTCTCCCTCTCTCGCTGTCTTTCTTTTTGTCCCTGCCTCTCTCTCTCCCTCTCTCGCTGTCTTTCTGTTTCTCCTTGTCTCTCCCTCTCTCTCTGTTTTTCTGTTTATCCGTGTCTCTGTCCCTCTCTCGCTGTCTTTCTGTTTGTCTCTGTCTGTCTCTCTCTCCCTCTCTCGCTGTCTGTCTTTTTGTCCCTGCCTCTCTCTCTCCCTCTCTCGCTGTCTTTCTGTTCGTCCCTGTCTCTCGCTCTCCCTCTCTCGCTGTCTTTCTGTTTGTTCCTGTCTCTCTCTCTCTCTCTCTCTCTCTCTCTCTCGCTGTCTTTCTGCTTGTCTCTGTCTCTCTCTCTCTCTCCCTCTCTCGCTGTCTTTCTGTTTGTCCCTGTTTCACTGTCTCTCCCTCTGTCGCTGTCTTTCTTTTTGTCCCTCTCTGTCTCTTTCCCTCTCTCGCTGTCTTTCTGCTTGTCTCTTTCTCTCTCTCTCCCTCTCTCGCTGTCTTTCTTTTTGTCCCTGCCTCTCTCTCTCCCTCTCTCGCTGTCTTTCTGTTTGTCCCAGTCTCTCCCTGTCTCTCCCTCTCTCTCTGTTTTTCTGTTTATCCCTATCTCTCTCCCTCTCTCGCTGTCTTTCTGTTTGTCTCTGTCTCTCTCTCTATCCTTCTCTCGTTGTCTTTCTGTTTGTCTCTGTCTCTCTCTCTATCCTTCTCTCGCTGTCTTTCTTTTTGTCCCTGTCTCTCTCTTTCCCTCTCCCATTGTCTTTCGGTTTGTCCCTGTCTCTCTCTCTCCCTCTTTCGCTGTCTTTCTGTATGTCGCTGTCCCTCCCTCTCTCTCCCTCTCTCTCTGTTTTTCTGTTTGTCCCTGTCTCTGTCTCTTTCCCTCTCTCGCTGTCTTTCTGTTTGTCCCTGTCTCTCTCTCTCCCTCTCTCGTTGTCTTTCGGTTTGTCCCTGTCTCTCTCTCTCCCTCTCTCGCTGTCTTTCTGTTTGTCCCTGTCTCTCCCTCTTTCTCCCTCTCTCTCTGTTTTTCTGTTTACCACTGTCTCTCTCCCTCTCTTGCTGTCTTTCTTTTTGTCCCTGCCTCTCTCTCTCCCTCTCTCGCTGTCTTTTGTTCGTCCCTGTCTCTCGCTCTCCCTCTCTCGCTGTCTTTCTGTTTGTCCATGTCTCTCTCTCTCCCTCTCTCGCTGTCTTTCTGTTTATCCCTGTCTCTCTCTCTACCTCTCTTGCTGTCTTTCTGTTTGTCCCTGTCTCTCTCACCCCCTCTCTCGCAGTTTTTCTTTTTCTCCCTGTCTCTCTCTCTACCTCTCTTGCATTCTTTCTGTTTGTCCCTGTTCTCCCTCTCTCTCCCTCTGTCTCCGTTTTTCTTTTTATCCCTGTCTCTCTCCCACTCTCGCTGTCTTTCTGTTCGTCCCTGTCTCTCTCTCTCCATCTCTCGCTGTCTTTCTGTTTGTCCCTGTCTCTCCCTCTCTCTCCCTCTCTCTCTGTTTTTCTGTTTGTCCCTGTCTCTCTCTCCCCCTCTCTCGTTGTCTTTCTTTTTGTCCCAGCCTCTCTCTCTCCCTCTCTCGCTGTCTCTCTTTTTGTCCCAGCCTCTCTCTCTCCCTCTCTCTCGCTGTCTTTCTGTTTGTCCCTGTCTCTCCCTGTCTCTCTCTCTCTCGCTGTTTTTCAATTGATCCCTTTCTCTCTCCCTCTCTCGCTGTCTTTCTTTTTGTCCCTGCCTCTCTCTCTCCCTCTCTCGCTGTCTTTCTGTTTCTCCTTGTCTCTCCCTCTCTCTCTGTTTTTCTGTTTATCCGTGTCTCTCTCCCTCTCTCACTGTCTTTCTGTTTGTCTCTGTCTCTCTCTCTATCCTTCTCTCGCTGTCTCTCTGTCTGTCTCTGTCTCTCTCTCTATCCTTCTCTCGCTGTCTTTCTGTTTGTCCCTGTCTCTCTCTCTCCCTCTCTCGGTGACTTTCAGTTTCTGCCTGTCTCTCTCTCTCCCTCTCTCTCTGTTTTTCTGTTTGTCCCTGTCTCTCTCTCTCCCACTCTCGCTGTCTTTCTGTTTTTCTCTTTCTGTCTCTCTCTCCCTCTCTCGCTGTCTGTCTTTTTGTCCCTGCCTCTCTCTCTCCCTCTCTCGCTGTCTTTCTGTTCGTCCCTGTCTCTCGCTCTCCCTCTGTCGCTGTCTTTCTGTTTGTCCCTGTCTCTCTCTCTATCCTTTACTCGCGGTCTTTCTGTTTATCCCTGTCTCTCGCTCTCCCTCTCTCGCTGTCTTTCTTTTTGTCCCTGTCTCTCTCTCTCTCTCTCTCTCTCGCTGTCTTTCTGCTTGTCTCTGTCTCTCTCTCTCTCTCCCTCTCTTGCTGTCTTTCTGTTTGTCCCTGTTTCACTGTCTCTCCCTCTGTCGCTGTCTTTCTTTTTGTCCCTCTCTGTCTCTTTCCCTCTCTCGCTGTCTTTCTGCTTGTCTCTTTCTCTCTCTCTCCCTCTCTCGCTGTCTTTCTGTTTCTCCTTGTCTCTCCCTCTCTCTCTGTTTTTCGGTTTATCCGTGTCTCTGTCCCTCTCTCGCTGTCTTTCTGTTTGTCTCTGTCTGTCTCTCTCTCCCTCTCTCGCTGTCTGTCTTTTTGTCCCTGCCTCTCTCTCTCCCTCTCTCGCTGTCTTTCTGTTCGTCCCTGTCTCTCGCTCTCCCTCTCTCGCTGTCTTTCTGATTGTCCCTGTCTCTCTCTCTCTCTCTCTCTCTCTCTCTCGCTGTCTTTCTGCTTGTCTCTGTCTCTCTCTCTCTCTCCCTCTCTCGCTGTCTTTCTGTTTGTCCCTGTTTCACTGTCTCTCCCTCTGTCGCTGTCTTTCTTTTTGTCCCTCTCTGTCTCTTTCCCTCTCTCGCTGTCTTTCTGCTTGTCTCTTTCTCTCTCTCTCCCTCTCTCGCTGTCTTTCTTTTTGTCCCTGCCTCTCTCTCTCCCTCTCTCGCTGTCTTTCTGTTTGTTCCAGTCTCTCCCTGTCTCTCCCTCTCTCTCTGTTTTTCTGTTTATCCCTATCTCTCTCCCTCTCTCGCTGTCTTTCTGTTTGTCTCTGTCTCTCTCTCTATCCTTCTCTCGCTGTCTTTCTGTTTGTCTCTGTCTCTCTCTCTATCCTTCTCTCGCTGTCTTTCTTTTTGTCCCTGTCTCTCTCTTTCCCTCTCCCATTGTCTTTCGGTTTGTCCCTGTCTCTCTCTCTCCCTCTTTCGCTGTCTTTCTGTTTGTCGCTGTCCCTCCCTCTCTCTCCCTCTCTCTCTGTTTTTCTGTTTGTCCCTGTCTCTGTCTCTTTCCCTCTCTCGCTGTCTTTCTGTTTGTCCCTGTCTCTCTCTCTCCCTCTCTCGTTGTCTTTCGGTTTGTCCCTGTCTCTCTCTCTCCCTCTTTCGCTGTCTTTCTGTTTGTCCCTGTCTCTCCCTCTTTCTCCCTCTCTCTCTGTTTTTCTGTTTGTCCCTTTCTCTCTCTCTCCCTCTCTCGCTGTCTTTCTGTTTGTCCCTGCCTCTCCCTGTCTCTCCCTCTTTCTCTGTTTTTCTGTTTACCACTGTCTCTCTCCCTCTCTTGCTGTCTTTCTTTTTGTCCCTGCCTCTCTCTCTCCCTCTCTCGCTGTCTTTTGTTCGTCCCTGTCTCTCGCTCTCCCTCTCTCGCTGTCTTTCTGTTTGTCCCTGTCTCTCTCTCTACCTCTCTTGCTGTCTTTCTGTTTGTCCCTGTCTCTCTCACCCCCTCTCTCGCAGTTTTTCTTTTTCTCCCTGTCTCTCTCTCTACCTCACTTGCATTCTTTCTGTTTGTCCCTGTTCTCCCTCTCTCTCCCTCTGTCTCCGTTTTTCTTTTTATCCCTGTCTCTCTCCCACTCTCGCTGTCTTTCTGTTCGTCCCTGTCTCTCTCTCTCCATCTCTCGCTGTCTTTCTGTTTGTCCCTGTCTCTCCCTCTCTCTCCCTCTCTCTCTGTTTTTCTGTTTGTCCCTGTCTCTCTCTCTCCCTCTCTCGTTGTCTTTCTTTTTGTCCCAGCCTCTCTCTCTCCCTCTCTCGCTGTCTCTCTTTTTGTCCCAGCCTCTCTCTCTCCCTCTCTCGCTGTCTTTCTGTTTGTCCCTGTCTCTCCCTGTCTCTCTCTCTCTCGCTGTTTTTCAATTGATCCCTTTCTCTCTCCCTCTCTCGCTGTCTTTCTTTTTGTCCCTGCCTCTCTCTCTCCCTCTCTCGCTGTCTTTCTGTTTCTCCTTGTCTCTCCCTCTCTCTCTGTTTTTCTGTTTATCCGTGTCTCTCTCCCTCTCTCGCTGTCTTTCTGTTTGTCTCTGTCTCTCTCTCTATCCTTCTCTCGCTGTCTCTCTGTTTGTCTCTGTCTCTCTCTCTATCCTTCTCTCGCTGTCTTTCTGTTTGTCACTGTCTCTCTCTCTCCCTCTCTCGGTGTCTTTCAGTTTCTCCCTGTCTCTCTCTCTCCCTCTCTCTCTGTTTTTCTGTTTGTCCCTGTCTCTCTCTCTCCCACTCTCGCTGTCTTTCTGTTTTTGTCTTTCTGTCTCTCTCTCCCTCTCACGCTGTCTGTCTTTTTGTCCCTGCATCTCTCTCTCCCTCTCTCGCTGTCTTTCTGTTCGTCCCTGTCTCTCGCTCTCCCTCTCTCGCTGTCTTTCTGTTTGTCCCTGTCTCTCTCTCTATCCTTCTCTCGCTGTCTTTCTTTTTGTCCCTGTCTCTCTCTTTCCCTCTCCCGTTGTCTTTCGGTTTGTCCCTGTCTCTCGCTCTCCCTCTTTCGCTGTCTTTCTGTTTGTCCCTGTCTCTCTCTCTCCCTCTCTCGTTGTCTTTCTGTTTGTCCCTGTCTCTCTCTCTCCCTCTTTCGCTGTCTTTCTGTTTGTCCCTGTCTCTCCCTCAATCTCCCTCTCTCTCTGTTTTTCTGTTTGTCCCTTTCTCTCTCTCTCCCTCTCTCGCTGTCTTTCTGTTTGTCCCTGCCTCTCCCTGTCTCTCCCACTTTCTCTGTTTTTGTGTTTACCACTGTCTCTCTCCCTCTCTCGCTGTCTTTCTTTTTGTCCCTGCCTCTCTCTCTCCCTCTCTCGCTGTCTTTTGTTCGTCCCTGTCTCTCGCTCTCCCTCTCTCGCTGTCTTTCTGTTTGTCCATTTCTCTCTCTCTCCCTCTCTCGCTGTCTTTCTGTTTATCCATGTCTCTCTCTCTACCACTCTTGCTGTCTTTCTGTTTGTCCCTGTCTCTCTCACCCCCTCTCTCGCAGTTTTTCTTTTTCTCCCTGTCTCTCTCTCTACCTCTCTTGCATTCTTTCTGTTTGTCCCTGTTCTCCCTCTCTCTCCGTTTTTCTGTTTATCCCTCTCTCTCTCCCTCTCTCGCTGTCTTTCTGTTTGTCCCTGTTTCACTGTCTCTCCCTCTGTCGCTGTCTTTCTTTTTGTCCCTCTCTGTCTCTTTCCCTCTCTCGCTGTCTTTCTGCTTGTCTCTTTCTCTCTCTCTCCCTCTCTCGCTGTCTTTCTTTTTGTCCCTGCCTCTCTCTCTTCCTCTCTCGCTGTCTTTCTGTTTGTCCCTATCTCTCTCCCTCTCTCGCTGTCTTTCTGTTTGTCTCTGTCTCTCTCTCTATCCTTCTCTCGCTGTCTTTCTGTTTGTCTCTGTCTCTCTCTCTATCCTTCTCTCGCTGTCTTTCTTTTTGTCCCTGTCTCTCTCCCACTCTCGCTGTCTTTCTGTTCGTCCCTGTCTCTCTCTCTCCATCTCTCGCTGTCTTTCTGTTTGTCCCTGTCTCTCCCTCTCTCTCCCTCTCTCTCGTTGTCTTTCTTTTTGTCCCAGCCTCTCTCTCTCCCTCTCTCGCTGTCTCTCTTTTTGTCCCAGCCTCTCTCTCTCCCTCTCTCGCTGTCTTTCTGTTTGTCCCTGTCTCTCCCTGTCTCTCTCTCTCTCGCTGTTTTTCAATTGATCCCTTTCTCTCTCCCTCTCTCGCTGTCTTTCTTTTTGTCCCTGCCTCTCTCTCTCCCTCTCTCGCTGTCTTTCTGTTTCTCCTTGTCTCTCCCTCTCTCTCTGTTTTTCTGTTTATCCGTGTCTCTCTCCCTCTCTCGCTGTCTTTCTGTTTGTCTCTGTCTCTCTCTCTATCCTTCTCTCGCTGTCTTTCTGTTTGTCCCTGTCTCTCTCTCTCCCTCTCTCGGTGTCTTTCAGTTTCTCCCTGTCTCTCTCTCTCCCTCTCTCTCTGTTTTTCTGTTTGTCCCTGTCTCTCTCTCTCCCACTCTCGCTGTCTTTCTGTTTTTCTCTTTCTGTCTCTCTCTCCCTCTCACGCTGTCAGTCTTTTTGTCCCTGCCTCTCTCTCTCCCTCTCTCGCTGTCTTTCTGTTCGTCCCTGTCTCTCGCTCTCCCTCTCTCGCTGTCTTTCTGTTTGTCCCTGTCTCTCTCTCTATCCTTCTCTCGCTGTCTTTCTTTTTGTCCCTGTCTCTCTCTTTCCCTCTCCCGTTGTCTTTCGGTTTGTCCCTGTCTCTCTCTCTCCCTCTTTCGCTGTCTTTCTGTTCGTCCCTGTCTCTCGCTCTCCCTCTCTCGCTGTCTTTCTGTTTGTCCCTGTCTCTCTCTCTCTCTCTCTCTCTCTCTCGCTGTCTTTCTGCTTGTCTCTGTCTCTCTCTCTCTCTCGCTCTCTCGCTGTCTTTCTGTTTGTCCCTGTTTCACTGTCTCTCCCTCTGTCTCTGTCTTTCTTTTTGTCCCTCTCTGTCTCTTTCCCTCTCTCGCTGTCTTTCTGCTTGTCTCTTTCTCTCTCTCTCCCTCTCTCGCTGTCTTTCTTTTTGTCCCTGCCTCTCTCTCTCCCTCTCTCGCTGTCTTTCTGTTTGTCCCTGTCTCTCCCTGTCTCTCCCTCTCTCTCTGTTTTTCTGTTTATCCCTATCTCTCTCCCTCTCTCGCTGTCTTTCTGTTTGTCTCTGTCTCTCTCTCTATCCTTCTCTCGCTGTCTTTCTGTTTGTCTCTGTCTCTCTCTCTATCCTTCTCTCGCTGTCTTTCTTTTTGTCCCGTCTCTCTCTTTCCCTCTCCCGTTGTCTTTCGGTTTGTCCCTGTCTCTCTCTCTCCCTCTTTCGCTGTCTTTCTGTTTGTCGCTGTCCCTCCCGCTCTCTCCCTCTCTCTCTGTTTTTCTGTTTGTCCCTGTCTCTGTCTCTTTCCCTCTCTCGCTGTCTTTCTGTTTGTCCCTGTCTCTCTCTCTCCCTCTCTCGTTGTCTTTCGGTTTGTCCCTGTCTCTCTCTCTCCCTCTTTCGCTGTCTTTCTGTTTGTCCCTGTCTCTCCCTCAATCTCCCTCTCTCTCTGTTTTTCTGTTTGTCCCTTTCTCTCTCTCTCCCTCTCTCGCTGTCTTTCTGTTTGTCCCTGCCTCTCCCTGTCTCTCCCACTTTCTCTGTTTTTGTGTTTACCACTGTCTCTCTCCCTCTCTCGCTGTCTTTCTTTTTGTCCCTGCCTCTCTCTCTCCCTCTCTCGCTGTCTTTTGTTCGTCCCTGTCTCTCGCTCTCCCTCTCTCGCTGTCTTTCTGTTTGTCCATTTCTCTCTCTCTCCCTCTCTCGCTGTCTTTCTGTTTATCCATGTCTCTCTCTCTACCACTCTTGCTGTCTTTCTGTTTGTCCCTGTCTCTCTCACCCCCTCTCTCGCAGTTTTTCTTTTTCTCCCTGTCTCTCTCTCTACCTCTCTTGCATTCTTTCTGTTTGTCCCTGTTCTCCCTCTCTCTCCGTTTTTCTGTTTATCCCTCTCTCTCTCCCTCTCTCGCTGTCTTTCTGTTTGTCCCTGTTTCACTGTCTCTCCCTCTGTCGCTGTCTTTCTTTTTGTCCCTCTCTGTCTCTTTCCCTCTCTCGCTGTCTTTCTGCTTGTCTCTTTCTCTCTCTCTCCCTCTCTCGCTGTCTTTCTTTTTGTCCCTGCCTCTCTCTCTTCCTCTCTCGCTGTCTTTCTGTTTGTCCCTATCTCTCTCCCTCTCTCGCTGTCTTTCTGTTTGTCTCTGTCTCTCTCTCTATCCTTCTCTCGCTGTCTTTCTGTTTGTCTCTGTCTCTCTCTCTATCCTTCTCTCGCTGTCTTTCTTTTTGTCCCTGTCTCTCTCCCACTCTCGCTGTCTTTCTGTTCGTCCCTGTCTCTCTCTCTCCATCTCTCGCTGTCTTTCTGTTTGTCCCTGTCTCTCCCTCTCTCTCCCTCTCTCTCGTTGTCTTTCTTTTTGTCCCAGCCTCTCTCTCTCCCTCTCTCGCTGTCTCTCTTTTTGTCCCAGCCTCTCTCTCTCCCTCTCTCGCTGTCTTTCTGTTTGTCCCTGTCTCTCCCTGTCTCTCTCTCTCTCGCTGTTTTTCAATTGATCCCTTTCTCTCTCCCTCTCTCGCTGTCTTTCTTTTTGTCCCTGCCTCTCTCTCTCCCTCTCTCGCTGTCTTTCTGTTTCTCCTTGTCTCTCCCTCTCTCTCTGTTTTTCTGTTTATCCGTGTCTCTCTCCCTCTCTCGCTGTCTTTCTGTTTGTCTCTGTCTCTCTCTCTATCCTTCTCTCGCTGTCTTTCTGTTTGTCCCTGTCTCTCTCTCTCCCTCTCTCGGTGTCTTTCAGTTTCTCCCTGTCTCTCTCTCTCCCTCTCTCTCTGTTTTTCTGTTTGTCCCTGTCTCTCTCTCTCCCACTCTCGCTGTCTTTCTGTTTTTCTCTTTCTGTCTCTCTCTCCCTCTCACGCTGTCAGTCTTTTTGTCCCTGCCTCTCTCTCTCCCTCTCTCGCTGTCTTTCTGTTCGTCCCTGTCTCTCGCTCTCCCTCTCTCGCTGTCTTTCTGTTTGTCCCTGTCTCTCTCTCTATCCTTCTCTCGCTGTCTTTCTTTTTGTCCCTGTCTCTCTCTTTCCCTCTCCCGTTGTCTTTCGGTTTGTCCCTGTCTCTCTCTCTCCCTCTTTCGCTGTCTTTCTGTTCGTCCCTGTCTCTCGCTCTCCCTCTCTCGCTGTCTTTCTGTTTGTCCCTGTCTCTCTCTCTCTCTCTCTCTCTCTCTCGCTGTCTTTCTGCTTGTCTCTGTCTCTCTCTCTCTCTCGCTCTCTCGCTGTCTTTCTGTTTGTCCCTGTTTCACTGTCTCTCCCTCTGTCTCTGTCTTTCTTTTTGTCCCTCTCTGTCTCTTTCCCTCTCTCGCTGTCTTTCTGCTTGTCTCTTTCTCTCTCTCTCCCTCTCTCGCTGTCTTTCTTTTTGTCCCTGCCTCTCTCTCTCCCTCTCTCGCTGTCTTTCTGTTTGTCCCTGTCTCTCCCTGTCTCTCCCTCTCTCTCTGTTTTTCTGTTTATCCCTATCTCTCTCCCTCTCTCGCTGTCTTTCTGTTTGTCTCTGTCTCTCTCTCTATCCTTCTCTCGCTGTCTTTCTGTTTGTCTCTGTCTCTCTCTCTATCCTTCTCTCGCTGTCTTTCTTTTTGTCCCTGTCTCTCTCTTTCCCTCTCCCGTTGTCTTTCGGTTTGTCCCTGTCTCTCTCTCTCCCTCTTTCGCTGTCTTTCTGTTTGTCGCTGTCCCTCCCGCTCTCTCCCTCTCTCTCTGTTTTTCTGTTTGTCCCTGTCTCTGTCTCTTTCCCTCTCTCGCTGTCTTTCTGTTTGTCCCTGTCTCTCTCTCTCCCTCTCTCGTTGTCTTTCGGTTTGTCCCTGTCTCTCTCTCTCCCTCTTTCGCTGTCTTTCTGTTTGTCCCTGTCTCTCCCTCAATCTCCCTCTCTCTCTGTTTTTCTGTTTGTCCCTTTCTCTCTCTCTCCCTCTCTCGCTGTCTTTCTGTTTGTCCCTGCCTCTCCCTGTCTCTCCCACTTTCTCTGTTTTTGTGTTTACCACTGTCTCTCTCCCTCTCTCGCTGTCTTTCTTTTTGTCCCTGCCTCTCTCTCTCCCTCTCTCGCTGTCTTTTGTTCGTCCCTGTCTCTCGCTCTCCCTCTCTCGCTGTCTTTCTGTTTGTCCATTTCTCTCTCTCTCCCTCTCTCGCTGTCTTTCTGTTTATCCATGTCTCTCTCTCTACCTCTCTTGCTGTCTTTCTGTTTGTCCCTGTCTCTCTCACCCCCTCTCTCGCAGTTTTTCTTTTTCTCCCTGTCTCTCTCTCTACCTCTCTTGCATTCTTTCTGTTTGTCCCTGTTCTCCCTCACTCTCCCTCTCTCTCCGTTTTTCTGTTGATCCCTCTCTCTCTCCCTCTCTCGCTGTCTTTCTGTTCGTCCCTGTCTCTCTCTCTCCATCTCTCGCTGTCTTTCTGTTTGTCCCTGTCTCTCCCTCTCTCTCCCTCTCTCTCTGTTTTTCTGTTTGTCCCTGTCTCTCTCTCTCCCTCTCTCGTTGTCTTTCTTTTTGTCCCAGCCTCTCTCTCTCCCTCTCTCGCTGTCTTTCTTTTTGTCCCTGCCTCTCTCTCTCCCTCCCTCGCTGTCTTTCTGTTTCTCCTTGTCTCTCCCTCTCTCTCTGTTTTTCTGTTTATCCCTGTCTCTCTCCCTCTCTCGCTGTCTTTCTGTTTGTCTCTGTCTCTCTCTCTATCCTTCTCTCGCTGTCTGTCTGTTTGTCTCTGTCTCTCTCTCTATCCTTCTCTCGCTGTCTTTCTGTTTGTCCCTGTCTCTCTCTCTCCCTCTCTCGGTGTCTTTCAGTTTCTCCCTGTCTCTCTCTCTCCCTCTCTCTCTGTTTTTCTGTTTGTCCCTGTCTCTCTCTCTCCCAATCTCGCTGTCTTTCTGTTTTTCTCTGTCTGTCTCTCTCTCCCTCTCTCGCTGTCTGTCTTTTTGTCCCTGCCTCTCTCTCTCCCTCTCTCGCTGTCTTTCTGTTCGTCCCTGTCTCTCGCTCTCCCTCTCTCGCTGTCTTTCTGTTTGTCCCTGTCTCTCTCTCTCTCTCTCGCTGTCTTTCTGCTTGTCTCTGTCTCTCTCTCTCTCTCCCTCTCTCGCTGTCTTTCTGTTTGTCCCTGTTTCACTGTCTCTCCCTCTGTCGCTGTCTTTCTTTTTGTCCCTCTCTGTCTCTTTCCCTCTCTCGCTGTCTTTCTGCTTGTCTCTTTCTCTCTCTCTCCCTCTCTCGCTGTCTTTCTTTTTGTCCCTGCCTCTCTCTCTCCCTCTCTCGCTGTCTTTCTGTTTGTCCCTGTCTCTCCCTGTCTCTCCCTCTCTCTCTGTTTTTCTGTTTATCCCTATCTCTCTCCCTCTCTCGCTGTCTTTCTGTTTGTCTCTGTCTCTCTCTCTATCCTTCTCTCGCTGTCTTTCTGTTTGTCTCTGTCTCTCTCTCTATCCTTCTCTCGCTGTCTTTCTTTTTGTCCCTGTCTCTCTCTTTCCCTCTCCCGTTGTCTTTCGGTTTGTCCCTGTCTCTCTCTCTCCCTCTTTCGCTGTCTTTCTGTTTGTCGCTGTACCTCCCTCTCTCTCCCTCTCTCTCTGTTTTTCTGTTTGTCCCTGTCTCTGTCTCTTTCCCTCTCTCGCTGTCTGTCTGTTTGTCCCTGTCTCTCTCTCTCCCTCTCTCGTTGTCTTTCGGTTTGTCCCTGTCTCTCTCTCTCCCTCTTTCGCTGTCTTTCTGTTTGTCCCTGTCTCTCCCTCTTTCTCCCTCTCTCTCTGTTTTTCTGTTTGTCCCTTTCTCTCTCTCTCCCTCTCTCGCTGTCTTTCTGTTTGTCCCTGCCTCTCCCTGTCTCTCCCTCTTTCTCTGTTTTTCTGTTTACCACTGTCTCTCTCCCTCTCTTGCTGTCTTTCTTTTTGTCCCTGCCTCTCTCTATCTCCCTCTCTCGCTGTCTTTTGTTCGTCCCTGTCTCTTGCTCTCCCTCTCTCGCTGTCTTTCTGTTTGTCCATGTCTCTCTCTCTCCCTCTCTCGCTGTCTTTCTGTTTATCCCTGTCTCTCTCTCTACCTCTCTTGCTGTCTTTCTGTTTGTCCCTGTCTCTCTCACCCCCTCTCTCGCAGTTTTTCTTTTTCTCCCTGTCTCTCTCTCTACCTCTCTTGCATTCTTTCTGTTTGTCCCTGTTCTCCCTCTCTCTCCCTCTGTCTCCGTTTTTCTTTTTATCCCTGTCTCTCTCCCTCTCTCGCTGTCTTTCTGTTCGTCCCTGTCTCTCTCTCTCCATCTCTCGCTGTCTTTCTGTTTGTCCCTGTCTCTCCCTCTCTCTCCCACTCTCTCTGTTTTTCTGTTTGTCCCTGTCTCTCTCTCTCCCTCTCTCGTTGTCTTTCTTTTTGTCCCAGCCACTCTCTCTCCCTCTCTCGCTGTCTCTCTTTTTGTCCCAGCCTCTCTCTCTCCCTCTCTCGCTGTCTTTCTGTTTGTCCCTGTCTCTCCCTGTCTCTCTCTCTCTCGCTGTTTTTCAATTGATCCCTTTCTCTCTCCCTCTCTCGCTGTCTTTCTTTTTGTCCCTGCCTCTCTCTCTCCCTCTCTCGCTGTCTTTCTGTTTCTCCTTGTCTCTCCCTCTCTCTCTGTTTTTCTGTTTATCCGTGTCTCTGTCCCTCTCTCGCTGTCTTTCTGTTTGTCTCTGTCTGTCTCTCTCTCCCTCTCTCGCTGTCTGTCTTTTTGTCCCTGCCTCTCTCTCGCCCGCTCTCGCTGTCTTTCTGTTCGTCCCTGTCTCTCGCTCTCCCTCTCTCGCTGTCTTTCTGTTTGTCCCTGTCTCTCTCTCTCTCTCTCTCTCTCTCTCGCTGTCTTTCTGCTTGTCTCTGTCTCTCTCTCTCTCTCCCTCTCTCGCTGTCTTTCTGTTTGTCCCTGTTTCACTGTCTCTCCCTCTGTCGCTGTCTTTGTTTTTGTCCCTCTCTGTCTCTTTCCCTCTCTCGCTGTCTTTCTGCTTGTCTCTTTCTCTCTCTCTCCCTCTCTCGCTGTCTTTCTTTTTGTCCCTGCCTCTCTCTCTCCCTCTCTCGCTGTCTTTCTGTTTGTCCCTGTCTCTCCCTGTCTCTCCCTCTCTCTCTGCTTTTCTGTTTATCCCTATCTCTCTCCCTCTCTCGCTGTCTTTCTGTTTGTCTCTGTCTCTCTCTCTATCCTTCTCTCGCTGTCTTTCTGTTTGTCTCTGTCTCTCTCTCTATCCTTCTCTCGCTGTCTTTCTTTTTGTCCCTGTCTCTCTCTTTCCCTCTCCCATTGTCTTTCGGTTTGTCCCTGTCTCTCTCTCTCCCTCTTTCGCTGTCTTTCTGTTTGTCGCTGTCCCTCCCTCTCTCTCCCTCTCTCTCTGTTTTTCTGTTTGTCCCTGGCTCTGTCTCTTTCCCTCTCTCGCTGTCTTTCTGTTTGTCCCTGTCTCTCGCTCTCCCTCTCTCGTTGTCTTTCGGTTTGTCCCTGTCCCTCTCTCTCCCTCTTTCGCTGTCTTTCTGTTTGTCCCTGTCTCTCCCTCTTTCTCCCTCTCTCTCTGTTTTTCTGTTTGTCCCTTTCTCTCTCTCTCCCTCTCTCGCTGTCTTTCTGTTTGTCCCTGCCTGTCCCTGTCTCTCCCTCTTTCTCTGTTTTTCTGTTTACCACTGTCTCTCTCCCTCTCTTGCTGTCTTTCTTTTTGTCCCTGCCTCTCTCTCTCCCTCTCTCGCTGTCTTTTGTTCGTCCCTGTCTCTCGCTCTCCCTCTCTCGCTGTCTTTCTGTTTGTCCATGTCTCTCTCTCTCCCTCTCTTGCTGTCTTTCTGTTTGTCCCTGTCTATCTCACCCCCTCTCTCGCAGTTTTTCTTTTTCTCCCTGTCTCTCTCTCTACCTCTCTTGCATTCTTTCTGTTTGTCCCTGTTCTCCCTCTCTCTCCCTCTGTCTCCGTTTTTCTTTTTATCCCTGTCTCTCTCCCTCTCTCGCTGTCTTTCTGTTTGTCCCTGTCTCTCTCTCTCCCTCTGTCGCTGTCTTTCTGTTTGTCCCTGTCTCCCTCTTTCCCTCTCCCGTTGTCTTTCGGTTTGTCCCTGTCTCTCTCTCTCCCTCTTTCGCTGTCTTTCTGTTTGTCGCTGTCCCTCCCTCTCTCTCTGTTTTTCTGTTTGTCCCTGTCTCTGTCTCTTTCCCTCTCTCGCTGTCTTTCTGTTTGTCCCTGTCTCTCTCTCTCCCTCCCTCGTTGTCTTTCTGTTTGTCCCTGTCTCTCCCTCTTTCTCCCTCTCTCTCTGTTTTTCTTTTTGTCCCTTTCTCTCTCTCTCCCTCTCTCACTGACTATCTGTTTGTCCCTGTCCCTCTCTCTCCCTCTCTCTCTGTCTTTCTGTTTGTCCCGTCTCTCTATCTCTCTCTCTCTCTGTGTTTCTGCTTGTCCCTGTCTCTCTCTATCTCTCCCACTCTCCCTGTCCCTCTCTCTCCCTCTCTCTCTGTCTTTCTGTTTGTCCCGTCTCTCTGTCTCTCTCTCTCTCTGTGTTTCTGCTTGTCCCTGTTTCTCTATCTCCCTCTCTCGCTGTCTTTCTGTTTGCCACTGTTTCTCTCTCTACCTCTCTCGCTGTCTTTCTGTTTGTCCCTGTCTCTCTCTCTCCCTCTATCGTTGTCTTTCTGTTTGTCCCTGTCTCTCTCTCACCCTCTGTCGCTGTCTTTCTGTTTGTCCCTCTCTCTCCCTCTCTCGCTGTCTTTCTGTTTGGCCCGTCTGTCTATCTCTCTCTCTCTCTGTGTTTCTGTTTGTCCCTGTCTCTCTCTATCCCTCTCTCGCTGTCTTTCTGTTTGTCCCTGTCTCTCTCTCTCCCTCTCTCACTGACTTTCTGTTTGTCCATGTCTCTCTCTCTCCCTCTCTCGCTGTCTTTCTGTTTATCCCTGTCTCTCTCTCTACCTCTCTTGCTGTCTTTCTGTTTGTCCCTGTCTATCTCACCCCCTCTCTCGCAGTTTTTCTTTTTCTCCCTGTCTCTCTCTCTACCTCTCTTGCATTCTTTCTGTTTGTCCCTGTTCTCCCTCTCTCTCCCTCTGTCTCCGTTTTTCTTTTTATCCCTGTCTCTCTCCCTCTCTCGCTGTCTTTCTGTTCGTCCCTGTCTCTCTCTCTCCATCTCTCGCTGTCTTTCTGTTTGTCCCTGTCTCTCCCTCTCTCTCCCTCTCTCTCTGTTTTTCTGTTTGTCCCTGTCTCTCTCTCTCCCTCTCTCGTTGTCTTTCTTTTTGTCCCAGCCTCTCTCTCTCCCTCTCTCGCTGTCTCTCTTTTTGTCCCAGCCTCTCTCTCTCCCTCTCTCGCTGTCTTTCTGTTTGTCCCTGTCTCTCCCTGTCTCTCTCTCTCTCGCTGATTTTCAATTGATCCCTTTCTCTCTCCCTCTCTCGCTGTCTTTCTTTTTGTCCCTGCCTCTCTCTCTCCCTCTCTCGCTGTCTTTCTGTTTCTCCTTGTCTCTCCCTCTCTCTCTGTTTTTCTGTTTATCCGTGTCTCTCTCCCTCTCTCGCTGTCTTTCTGTTTGTCTCTGTCTCTCTCTCTATCCTTCTCTCGCTGTCTCTCTGTTTGTCTCTGTCTCTCTCTCTATCCTTCTCTCGCTGTCTTTCTGTTTGTCCCTGTCTCTCTCTCTCCCTCTCTCGGTGTCTTTCAGTTTCTCCCTGTCTCTCTCTCTCCCTCTCTCTCTGTTTTTCTGTTTGTCCCTGTCTCTCTCTCTCCCACTCTCGCTGTCTTTCTGTTTTTCTCTTTCTGTCTCTCTCTCCCTCTATCGCTGTCTGTCTTTTTGTCCCTGCCTCTCTCTCCCCCTCTCTCGCTGTCTTTCTGTTCGTCCCTGTCTCTCGCTCTCCCTCTCTCGCTGTCTTTCTGTTTGTCCCTGTCTCTCTCTCTCTCCCTCTCTCGCTGTATTTCTTTTTTGTTCCTGTCTCTCTGCCTCCCTCTCTCGCTGTCTTTCTGTTCGTCCCTGTGTCTGTCTCTCCCTCTCTCGTTGTCTTTCTGTTTGTCCCTGTCTCTCTTACTCCCTCTCTCCCTCTCTCATTGTCTTTCTGTTTGTCCCTGTCTCTCTCTCTCCCTCTGTCGCTGTCTTTCTGTTTGTCCCTGTCTCCCTCTTTCCCTCTCCCGTTGTCTTTCGGTTTGTCCCTGTCTCTCTCTCTCCCTCTTTCGCTGTCTTTCTGTTTGTCGCTGTCCCTCCCTCTCTCTCTGTTTTTCTGTTTGTCCCTGTCTCTGTCTCTTTCCCTCTCTCGCTGTCTTTCTGTTTGTCCCTGTCTCTCTCTCTCCCTCCCTCGTTGTCTTTCTGTTTGTCCCTGTCTCTCCCTCTTTCTCCCTCTCTCTCTGTTTTTCTTTTTGTCCCTTTCTCTCTCTCTCCCTCTCTCACTGACTATCTGTTTGTCCCTGTCCCTCTCTCTCCCTCTCTCTCTGTCTTTCTGTTTGTCCCGTCTCTCTATCTCTCTCTCTCTCTGTGTTTCTGCTTGTCCCTGTCTCTCTCTATCTCTCCCACTCTCCCTGTCCCTCTCTCTCCCTCTCTCTCTGTCTTTCTGTTTGTCCCGTCTCTCTGTCTCTCTCTCTCTCTGTGTTTCTGCTTGTCCCTGTTTCTCTATCTCCCTCTCTCGCTGTCTTTCTGTTTGCCACTGTTTCTCTCTCTACCTCTCTCGCTGTCTTTCTGTTTGTCCCTGTCTCTCTCTCTCCCTCTATCGTTGTCTTTCTGTTTGTCCCTGTCTCTCTCTCACCCTCTGTCGCTGTCTTTCTGTTTGTCCCTCTCTCTCCCTCTCTCGCTGTCTTTCTGTTTGGCCCGTCTGTCTATCTCTCTCTCTCTCTGTGTTTCTGTTTGTCCCTGTCTCTCTCTATCCCTCTCTCGCTGTCTTTCTGTTTGTCCCTGTCTCTCTCTCTCCCTCTCTCACTGACTTTCTGTTTGTCCATGTCTCTCTCTCTCCCTCTCTCGCTGTCTTTCTGTTTATCCCTGTCTCTCTCTCTACCTCTCTTGCTGTCTTTCTGTTTGTCCCTGTCTATCTCACCCCCTCTCTCGCAGTTTTTCTTTTTCTCCCTGTCTCCCTCTTTCCCTCTCCCGTTGTCTTTCGGTTTGTCCCTGTCTCTCTCTCTCCCTCTTTCGCTGTCTTTCTGTTTGTCGCTGTCCCTCCCTCTCTCTCTGTTTTTCTGTTTGTCCCTGTCTCTGTCTCTTTCCCTCTGTCGCTGTCTTTCTGTTTGTCCCTGTCTCTCTCTCTCCCTCCCTCGTTGTCTTTCTGTTTGTCCCTGTCTCTCCCTCTTTCTCCCTCTCTCTCTGTTTTTCTGTTTGTCCCTTTCTCTCTCTCTCCCTCTCTCGCTGTCTTTCTGTTTGTCCCTGCCTGTCCCTGTCTCTCCCTCTTTCTCTGTTTTTCTGTTTACCACTGTCTCTCTCCCTCTCTCGCTGTCTTTCTGTTTGTCTCTGTCTCTCTCTCTATCCTTCTCTCGCTGTCTTTCTGTTTGTCTCTGTCTCTCTCTCTATCCTTCTCTCGCTGTCTTTCTTTTTGTCCCTGTCTCTCTCTTTCCCTCTCCCATTGTCTTTCGGTTTGTCCCTGTCTCTCTCTCTCCCTCTTTCGCTGTCTTTCTGTTTGTCGCTGTCCCTCCCTCTCTCTCCCTCTCTCTCTGTTTTTCTGTTTGTCCCTGGCTCTGTCTCTTTCCCTCTCTCGCTGTCTTTCTGTTTGTCCCTGTCTCTCGCTCTCCCTCTCTCGTTGTCTTTCGGTTTGTCCCTGTCCCTCTCTCTCCCTCTTTCGCTGTCTTTCTGTTTGTCCCTGTCTCTCCCTCTTTCTCCCTCTCTCTCTGTTTTTCTGTTTGTCCCTTTCTCTCTCTCTCCCTCTCTCGCTGTCTTTCTGTTTGTCCCTGCCTGTCCCTGTCTCTCCCTCTTTCTCTGTTTTTCTGTTTACCACTGTCTCTCTCCCTCTCTTGCTGTCTTTCTTTTTGTCCCTGCCTCTCTCTCTCCCTCTCTCGCTGTCTTTTGTTCGTCCCTGTCTCTCGCTCTCCCTCTCTCGCTGTCTTTCTGTTTGTCCATGTCTCTCTCTCTCCCTCTCTTGCTGTCTTTCTGTTTGTCCCTGTCTATCTCACCCCCTCTCTCGCAGTTTTTCTTTTTCTCCCTGTCTCTCTCTCTACCTCTCTTGCATTCTTTCTGTTTGTCCCTGTTCTCCCTCTCTCTCCCTCTGTCTCCGTTTTTCTTTTTATCCCTGTCTCTCTCCCTCTCTCGCTGTCTTTCTGTTTGTCCCTGTCTCTCTCTCTCCCTCTGTCGCTGTCTTTCTGTTTGTCCCTGTCTCCCTCTTTCCCTCTCCCGTTGTCTTTCGGTTTGTCCCTGTCTCTCTCTCTCCCTCTTTCGCTGTCTTTCTGTTTGTCGCTGTCCCTCCCTCTCTCTCTGTTTTTCTGTTTGTCCCTGTCTCTGTCTCTTTCCCTCTCTCGCTGTCTTTCTGTTTGTCCCTGTCTCTCTCTCTCCCTCCCTCGTTGTCTTTCTGTTTGTCCCTGTCTCTCCCTCTTTCTCCCTCTCTCTCTGTTTTTCTTTTTGTCCCTTTCTCTCTCTCTCCCTCTCTCACTGACTATCTGTTTGTCCCTGTCCCTCTCTCTCCCTCTCTCTCTGTCTTTCTGTTTGTCCCGTCTCTCTATCTCTCTCTCTCTCTGTGTTTCTGCTTGTCCCTGTCTCTCTCTATCTCTCCCACTCTCCCTGTCCCTCTCTCTCCCTCTCTCTCTGTCTTTCTGTTTGTCCCGTCTCTCTGTCTCTCTCTCTCTCTGTGTTTCTGCTTGTCCCTGTTTCTCTATCTCCCTCTCTCGCTGTCTTTCTGTTTGCCACTGTTTCTCTCTCTACCTCTCTCGCTGTCTTTCTGTTTGTCCCTGTCTCTCTCTCTCCCTCTATCGTTGTCTTTCTGTTTGTCCCTGTCTCTCTCTCACCCTCTGTCGCTGTCTTTCTGTTTGTCCCTCTCTCTCCCTCTCTCGCTGTCTTTCTGTTTGGCCCGTCTGTCTATCTCTCTCTCTCTCTGTGTTTCTGTTTGTCCCTGTCTCTCTCTATCCCTCTCTCGCTGTCTTTCTGTTTGTCCCTGTCTCTCTCTCTCCCTCTCTCACTGACTTTCTGTTTGTCCATGTCTCTCTCTCTCCCTCTCTCGCTGTCTTTCTGTTTATCCCTGTCTCTCTCTCTACCTCTCTTGCTGTCTTTCTGTTTGTCCCTGTCTATCTCACCCCCTCTCTCGCAGTTTTTCTTTTTCTCCCTGTCTCTCTCTCTACCTCTCTTGCATTCTTTCTGTTTGTCCCTGTTCTCCCTCTCTCTCCCTCTGTCTCCGTTTTTCTTTTTATCCCTGTCTCTCTCCCTCTCTCGCTGTCTTTCTGTTCGTCCCTGTCTCTCTCTCTCCATCTCTCGCTGTCTTTCTGTTTGTCCCTGTCTCTCCCTCTCTCTCCCTCTCTCTCTGTTTTTCTGTTTGTCCCTGTCTCTCTCTCTCCCTCTCTCGTTGTCTTTCTTTTTGTCCCAGCCTCTCTCTCTCCCTCTCTCGCTGTCTCTCTTTTTGTCCCAGCCTCTCTCTCTCCCTCTCTCGCTGTCTTTCTGTTTGTCCCTGTCTCTCCCTGTCTCTCTCTCTCTCGCTGATTTTCAATTGATCCCTTTCTCTCTCCCTCTCTCGCTGTCTTTCTTTTTGTCCCTGCCTCTCTCTCTCCCTCTCTCGCTGTCTTTCTGTTTCTCCTTGTCTCTCCCTCTCTCTCTGTTTTTCTGTTTATCCGTGTCTCTCTCCCTCTCTCGCTGTCTTTCTGTTTGTCTCTGTCTCTCTCTCTATCCTTCTCTCGCTGTCTCTCTGTTTGTCTCTGTCTCTCTCTCTATCCTTCTCTCGCTGTCTTTCTGTTTGTCCCTGTCTCTCTCTCTCCCTCTCTCGGTGTCTTTCAGTTTCTCCCTGTCTCTCTCTCTCCCTCTCTCTCTGTTTTTCTGTTTGTCCCTGTCTCTCTCTCTCCCACTCTCGCTGTCTTTCTGTTTTTCTCTTTCTGTCTCTCTCTCCCTCTATCGCTGTCTGTCTTTTTGTCCCTGCCTCTCTCTCCCCCTCTCTCGCTGTCTTTCTGTTCGTCCCTGTCTCTCGCTCTCCCTCTCTCGCTGTCTTTCTGTTTGTCCCTGTCTCTCTCTCTCTCCCTCTCTCGCTGTATTTCTTTTTTGTTCCTGTCTCTCTGCCTCCCTCTCTCGCTGTCTTTCTGTTCGTCCCTGTGTCTGTCTCTCCCTCTCTCGTTGTCTTTCTGTTTGTCCCTGTCTCTCTTACTCCCTCTCTCCCTCTCTCATTGTCTTTCTGTTTGTCCCTGTCTCTCTCTCTCCCTCTGTCGCTGTCTTTCTGTTTGTCCCTGTCTCCCTCTTTCCCTCTCCCGTTGTCTTTCGGTTTGTCCCTGTCTCTCTCTCTCCCTCTTTCGCTGTCTTTCTGTTTGTCGCTGTCCCTCCCTCTCTCTCTGTTTTTCTGTTTGTCCCTGTCTCTGTCTCTTTCCCTCTCTCGCTGTCTTTCTGTTTGTCCCTGTCTCTCTCTCTCCCTCCCTCGTTGTCTTTCTGTTTGTCCCTGTCTCTCCCTCTTTCTCCCTCTCTCTCTGTTTTTCTTTTTGTCCCTTTCTCTCTCTCTCCCTCTCTCACTGACTATCTGTTTGTCCCTGTCCCTCTCTCTCCCTCTCTCTCTGTCTTTCTGTTTGTCCCGTCTCTCTATCTCTCTCTCTCTCTGTGTTTCTGCTTGTCCCTGTCTCTCTCTATCTCTCCCACTCTCCCTGTCCCTCTCTCTCCCTCTCTCTCTGTCTTTCTGTTTGTCCCGTCTCTCTGTCTCTCTCTCTCTCTGTGTTTCTGCTTGTCCCTGTTTCTCTATCTCCCTCTCTCGCTGTCTTTCTGTTTGCCACTGTTTCTCTCTCTACCTCTCTCGCTGTCTTTCTGTTTGTCCCTGTCTCTCTCTCTCCCTCTATCGTTGTCTTTCTGTTTGTCCCTGTCTCTCTCTCACCCTCTGTCGCTGTCTTTCTGTTTGTCCCTCTCTCTCCCTCTCTCGCTGTCTTTCTGTTTGGCCCGTCTGTCTATCTCTCTCTCTCTCTGTGTTTCTGTTTGTCCCTGTCTCTCTCTATCCCTCTCTCGCTGTCTTTCTGTTTGTCCCTGTCTCCCTCTCTCCCTCTCTCACTGACTTTCTGTTTGTCCCTGTCTCTCTCACACCCTCTCGCTCTGTCTTTCTGTTTGTCCCTGTCTCTCTCTCTCCCTCTCTTGCTGTCTTTCTGTTTGTCCCTGTCTCTCTCTCTCCCCCTCTCGCAGTCTTTCTGCTTGTCCCTATCTCGCCCTCTCCCTCTCTCACTGTCCTTCTGTTTGTCCCTGTCTCTCTCTCTCCCTCTGTCGCTGTCTTTCTGTTTGTCCCTGTCCCTCTCTCTCCCTCTCTCTCTGTCTTTCTGTTTGTCCCGTCTCTCTATCTCTCTCTCTCTGTCTTTCTGCTTGTCCCTGTCTCTCTCTATCTCTCCCACTCTCCCTGTCTCTCTCTCTCCCTCTCTCACTGTCTTTCTGTTTGTCCCGTCTCTCTATCTCTCTCTCTCTCTGTGTTTCTGCTTGTCCCTGTCTCTCTCTATCTCTCCCACTCTCCCTGTCCCTCTCTCTCCCTCTCTCTCTGTCTTTCTGTTTGTCCCGTCTCTCTGTCTCTCTCTCTCTCAGTGTTTCTGCTTGTCCCTGTTTCTCTCTCACCCTCTCTCGCAGTCTTTCTGTTTGCCACTGTTTCTCTCTCTACCTCTCTCGCTGTCTTTCTGTTTGTCCCTGTCTCTCTCTCTCCCTCTATCGTTGTCTTTCTGTTTGTCCCTGTCTCTCTCTCACCCTCTGTCGCTGACTTTCTGTTTCTCCCTCTCTCTCCCTCTCTCGCTGTCTTTCTGTTTGGCCCGTCTGTCTATCTCTCTCTCTCTCTCTGTGTTTCTGTTTGTCCCTGTATCTCTCGATCCCTCTCTTGCTGTCTTTCTGTTTGTCCCTGTCTCTCTCTCTCCCTCTCTCGCTGTCTTTCTGTTTGTCACTGTCTCTCTCTCTCCCTCTCTCGCTGTCTTTCTGTTTGTCACTGTCTCTCTCTCTCCCACTCTTGCTGTCCTTCTGCTTGTCTCTATCTCTCTCTCTCTCTCCCTCTCTCGCTGTCTTTCTTTTTTGTCCCTGTCTCTCTGCCTCGCTCTCTCGCTGTCTTTCTGTTCGTCCCTGTGTCTCTCTCTCCCTCTTTCGTTGTCTTTCTGTTTGTCCCTGTCTCTCTTACTCCCTCTCTCCCTCTCTCATTGTCTTTCTGTTTGTCCATGTCTCTCTCTCTCCCTCTGTCGCTGTCTTTCTGTTTGTCCCTGTCTCTCTCTCTCCCTCTCTCACTGTCTTTCTGTTTGTCCCTGTACCTCTCTCTCCCTCTCTCTCTGTCTTTCTGTTTGACCCCTCTCTCTATCTCTCTCTCTCTCTGTCTTTCTGTTTGTCCCTGTCAATCTCTCTCCCTCTCTCGCTGTCTTTCTGCTTGTCCCTGTGTCTCTCTTCTCTCCCACTCTCGCTGTCTTTCTGTTTGTCCCTGTCTCTCTCTCTCCCTCCCTCGTTGTCTTTCTGTTTGTCCCTGTCTCTCCCTCTCACTGCCTCTAGCTCTGTTATTCTGTTTGTCCCTGCCTCTCTCTCTCCCTCTCTCTCTGTCTTTCATTTCGTCCCTGTCTCTCTCTCTCCCTCTCTCGCTGTCTTTCTGTTTGTCTCTGTCTCTCTCTCTATCCCTCTCTCGCTGTCTTTCTGTTTGTCTCTGTCTCTCTCTCTCTCCCTCTCTCGTTGTCTTTCTGTTTGCCCCTGTCTAGCTCTCTCCCTCTTTCGCTCTCTTTCTGTTTGGTCCTGTCTCTCCCTCTCTCTCACTCTCTCTGTGTTTCTTTGTTTGTCCCTGTCTCTCTCTCTCCCTTTCTCGCTGTCTTTCTGTTGGTCCCTGTCTCTCTCTCTCCCCTTTCGTTGTCTTTCTGTTTGTCCCTGTCTCTCTCACTCCGTCTTTCGCTCTCTTTTAGTTTGTCCCTGACACTCCCTCTTTCTCCCTCTCTCGCTGTCTTTCTGTTTGTCCCTGTTTCACTGTCTCTCCCTCTGTCGCTGTCTTTCTTTTTGTCCCTCTCTGTCTCTTTCCCTCTCTCGCTGTCTTTCTGCTTGTCTCTTTCTCTCTCTCTCCCTCTCACGCTGTCTTTCTGTTTGTCCCTGTCTCTCCCTGTCTCTCCCTCTCTCTCTGTTTTTCTGTTTATCCCTATCTCTCTCCCTCTCTCGCTGTCTTTCTGTTTGTCTCTGTCTCTCTCTCTATCCTTCTCTCGCTGTCTTTCTGTTTGTCTCTGTCTCTCTCTCTATCCTTCTCTCGCTGTCTTTCTTTTTGTCCCTGTCTCTCTCTTTCCCTCTCCCGTTGTCTTTCGGTTTGTCCCTGTCTCTCTCTCTCCCTCTTTCGCTGTCTTTCTGTTTGTCGCTGTCTCTCCCTCTCTCTCCCTCTCTCTCTGTTTTTCTGTTTGTCCCTGTCTCTGTCTCTTTCCCTCTCTCGCTGTCTTTCTGTTTGTCCCTGTCTCTCTCTCTCCCTCTCTCGTTGTCTTTCGGTTTGTCCCTGTCTCTCTCTCTCCCTCTTTCGCTGTCTTTCTGTTTGTCCCTGTCTCTCCCTCTTTCTCCCTCTCTCTCTGTTTTTCTGTTTGTCCCTTTCTCTCTCTCTCCCTCTCTCGCTGTCTTTCTGTTTGTCCCTGCCTCTCCCTGTCTCTCCCTCTTTCTCTGTTTTTCTGTTTACCACTGTCTCTCTCCCTCTCTCGCTGTCTTTCTTTTTGTCCCTGCCTCTCTCTCTCCCTCTCTCGCTGTCTTTTGTTCGTCCCTGTCTCTCGCTCTCCCTCTCTCGCTGTCTTTCTGTTTGTCAATGTCTCTCTCTCTCCCTCTCTCGCTGTCTTTCTGTTTATCCCTGTCTCTCTCTCTACCTCTCTTGCTGTCTTTCTGTTTGTCCCTGTCTCTCTCACTCCCTCTCTCGCAGTTTTTCTTTTTCTCCCTGTCTCTCTCTCTACCTCTCTTGCATTCTATCTGTTTGTCCCTGTTCTCCCTCTCTCTCCCTCGCTCTCCGTTTTTCTGTTTATCCCTGTCTCTCTCCCTCTCTCGCTGTCTTTCTGTTCGTCCCTGTCTCTCTCTCTCCATCACTCGCTGTCTTTCTGTTTGTCCCTGTCTCTCCCTCTCTCTCCCTCTCTCTCTGTTTTTCTGTTTGTCCCTGTCTCTCTCTCTCCCTCTCTCGTTGTCTTTCTTTTTGTCCCAGCCTCTCTCTCTCCCTCTCTCGCTGTCTCTCTTTTTGTCCCAGCCTCTCTCTCTCCCTCTCTCGCTGTCTTTCTGTTTGTCCCTGTCTCTCCTTGTCTCTCTCTCTCTCGCTGTTTTTCAATTGATCCCTTTCTCTCTCCCTCTCTCGCTGTCTTTCTTTTTGTCCCTGCCTCTCTCTGTCCCTCTCTTGCTGTCTTTCTGTTTCTCCTTGTCTCTCCCTCTCTCTCTGTTTTTCTGTTTATCTGTGTCTCTCTCCCTCTCTCGCTGTCTTTCTGTTTGTCTCTGTCTCTCTCTCTATCCTTCTCTCGCTGTCTCTCTGTTTGTTTCTGTCTCTCTCTCTATCCTTCTCTCGCTGTCTTTCTGTTTGTCCCTGTCTCTCTCTCTCCCTCTCTGGGTGTCTTTCAGTTTCTCCCTGTCTCTCTCTCTCCCTCTCTCTCTGTCTTTCTGTTTGTCCTGTCTCTCTGTCTCTCTCTCTCTCAGTGTTTCTGCTTGTCCCTGTTTCTCTCTCACCCTCTCTCGCAGTCTTTCTGTTTGCCACTGTTTCTCTCTCTACCTCTCTCGCTGTCTTTCTGTTTGTCCCTGTCTCTCTCTCTCCCTCTATCGTTGTCTTTCTGTTTGTCCCTGTCTCTCTCTCACCCTCTGTCGCTGTCTTTCTGTTTCTCCCTCTCTCTCCCTCTCTCGCTGTCTTTCTGTTTGGCCCGTCTGTCTATCTCTCTCTCTCTCTCTGTGTTTCTGTTTGTCCCTGTCTCTCTCTATCCCTCTCTTGCTGTCTTTCTGTTTGTCCCTGTCTCTCTCTCTCCCTCTCTCGCTGTCTTTCTGTTTGTCACTGTCTCTCTCTCTCCCTCTCTCGCTGTCTTTCTGTTTGTCACTGTCTCTCTCTCTCCCACTCTTGCTGTCCTTCTGCTTGTCTCTATCTCTCTCTCTCTCTCCCTCTCTCGCTGTCTTTCTTTTTTGTCCCTGTCTCTCTGCCTCGCTCTCTCGCTGTCTTTCTGTTCGTCCCTGTGTCTCTCTCTCCCTCTTTCGTTGTCTTTCTGTTTGTCCCTGTCTCTCTTCCTCCCTCTCTCCCTCTCTCATTGTCTTTCTGTGTGTCCCTGTCTCTCTCTCTCCCTCTGTCGCTGTCTTTCTGTTTGTCCCTGTCTCTCTCTCTCCCTCTCTCACTGTCTTTCTGTTTGTCCCTGTACCTCTCTCTCCCTCTCTCTCTGTCTTTCTGTTTGACCCCTCTCTCTATCTCTCTCTCTCTCTGTCTTTCTGTTTGTCCCTGTCAATCTCTCTCCCTCTCTCGCTGTCTTTCTGCTTGTCCCTGTGTCTCTCTTCTCTCCCACTCTCGCTGTCTTTCAGTTTGTCCCTGTCTCTCTCTCTCCCTCCCTCGTTGTCTTTCTGTTTGTCCCTGTCTCTCCCTCTCACTGCCTCTAGCTCTGTTATTCTGTTTGTCCCTGCCTCTCTCTCTCCCTCTCTCTCTGTCTTTCATTTCGTCCCTGTCTCTCTCTCTCCCTCTCTCGCTGTCTTTCTGTTTGTCTCTGTCTCTCTCTCTATCCCTCTCTCGCTGTCTTTCTGTTTGTCTCTGTCTCTCTCTCTCTCCCTCTCTCGTTGTCTTTCTGTTTGCCCCTGTCTAGCTCTCTCCCTCTTTCGCTCTCTTTCTGTTTGGTCCTGTCTCTCCCTCTCGCTCACTCTCTCTGTTTCTTTGTTTGTCCCTGTCTCTCTCTCTCCCCTTTCGTTGTCTTTCTGTTTGTCCCTGTCTCTCTCACACCGTCTTTCGCTCTCTTTTAGTTTGTCCCTGTCTCTCCCTCTTTCTCCCTCTCTCGCTGTCTTTCTGTTTGTCCCTGTTTCACTGTCTCTCCCTCTGTCGCTGTCTTTCTGTTTGTCCCTGTCTCTCCCTGTCTCTCCCTCTCTCTCTGTTTTTCTGTTTATCCCTATCTCTCTCCCTCTCTCGCTGTCTTTCTGTTTGTCTCTGTCTCTCTCTATATCCTTCTCTCGCTGTCTTTCTGTTTGTCTCTGTCTCTCTCTCTATCCTTCTCTCGCTGTCTTTCTTTTTGTCCCTGTCTCTCTCTTTCCCTCTCCCGTTGTCTTTCGGTTTGTCCCTGTCTCTCTCTCTCCCTCTTTCGCTGTCTTTCTGTTTGTCGCTGTCTCTCCCTCTCTCTCCCTCTCTCTCTGTTTTTCTGTTTGTCCCTGTCTCTGTCTCTTTCCCTCTCTCGCTGTCTTTCTGTTTGTCCCTGTCTCTCTCTCTCCCTCTCTCGTTGTCTTTCGGTTTGTCCCTGTCTCTCTCTCTCCCTCTTTCGCTGTCATTCTGTTTGTCCCTGTCTCTCCCTCTTTCTCCCTCTCTCTCTGTTTTTCTGTTTGTCCCTTTCTCTCTCTCTCCCTCTCTCGCTGTCTTTCTGTTTGTCCCTGCCTCTCCCTGTCTCTCCCTCTTTCTCTGTTTTTCTGTTTACCACTGTCTCTCTCCCTCTCTCGCTGTCTTTCTTTTTGTCCCTGCCTCTCTCTCTCCCTCTCTCGCTGTCTTTTGTTCGTCCCTGTCTCTCGCTCTCCCTCTCTCGCTGTCTTTCTGTTTGTCAATGTCTCTCTCTCTCCCTCTCTCGCTGTCTTTCTGTTTATCCCTGTCTCTCTCTCTACCTCTCTTGCTGTCTTTCTGTTTGTCCCTGTCTCTCTCACTCCCTCTCTCGCAGTTTTTCTTTTTCTCCCTGTCTCTCTCTCTACCTCTCTTGCATTCTATCTGTTTGTCCCTGTTCTCCCTCTCTCTCCCTCTCTCTCCGTTTTTCTGTTTATCCCTGTCTCTCTCCCTCTCTCGCTGTCTTTCTGTTCGTCCCTGTCTCTCTCTCTCCATCACTCGCTGTCTTTCTGTTTGTCCCTGTCTCTCCTTGTCTCTCTCTCTCTCGCTGTTTTTCAATTGATCCCTTTCTCTCTCCCTCTCTCGCTGTCTTTCTTTTTGTCCCTGCCTCTCTCTGTCCCTCTCTTGCTGTCTTTCTGTTTCTCCTTGTCTCTCCCTCTCTCTCTGTTTTTCTGTTTATCCGTGTCTCTCTCCCTCTCTCGCTGTCTTTCTGTTTGTCTCTGTCTCTCTCTCTATCCTTCTCTCGCTGTCTCTCTGTTTGTTTCTGTCTCTCTCTCTATCCTTCTCTCGCTGTCTTTCTGTTTGTCCCTGTCTCTCTCTCTCCCTCTCTGGGTGTCTTTCAGTTTCTCCCTGTCTCTCTCTCTCCCTCTCTCTCTGTTTTTCTGTTTGTCCCTGTCTCTCTCTCTCCCACTCTCGCTGTCTTTCTGTTTTTCTCTGTCTGTCTCTCTCTCCCTCTCTCGCTGTCTGTCTTTTTGTCCCTGCCTCTCTCTCTCCCTCTCTCGCTGTCTTTCTGTTCGTCCCTGTCTCTCGCTCTCCCTCTCTCGCTGTCTTTCTGTTTGTCCCTGTCTCTCTCTCTCTCTCGCTGTCTTTCTGCTTGTCTCTGTCTCTCTCTCTCTCTCCCCCTCTCGCTGTCTTTCTGTTTGTCCCTGTCTCTCCCTCTCTCCCCCTCTGGCTCTCTTTCTGTTTGTCCCTGTCTATCTCTCTCCCTCTCTCGCGGTCATTCTGTTTGTCCCTGTCTCTCCCTCTCTCTCCCTCTCTCTCTGTTTTTCTGTTTGTCCCTTTCTCTCTCTCTCCCTCTCTCGCTGTCTTTCAGTTTGTCCCTGTCTCTCTCTTTCCCTCTTTCACTGTCTTTCAGTTTGTCCCTGTCTCTCCCTCTCTCTCCGTTTTTCTGTTTGTCCCTGTCTCTCTCTATCCCTCTCTTGCTGTCTTTCTGTTTGTCCCTGTCTCTCTCTCTCCCTCTCTCGCTGTCTTTCTGTTTGTCACTGTCTCTCTCTCTCCCACTCTCGCTGTCTTTCTGCTGTCTCTATCTCTCTCTCTCTCTCCCTCACTCGCTGTCTTTCTGATTGACCCTGTCTCTCTCTCTCCCTCTCTCGCTGTCTATCTCTTCGTCCCTGTCTCTCTCTTCCCCTCTCTCCCTGTCTTTCTGTTTGTCATCTGTCCCTCTCTCTCCCTCTCTCTCTGTCTTTCTGTTTGTCCCAGTCTCTCTCTCTCTCTCTCTCGTTGTCTTTCCGTTTGTCCCTCTCTCTCTCTCCATCTCTCGCTGTCTTTCTGCTTGTCCCTATCTTGCCCTCTCCCTCTCTGGCTGTCTTTCTGTTTGTCCCTGTCTCTCTCTTTCCCTCTGTCGCTGTCTTTCTGTTTGTCCCTGTCTCTCTCTCTCCCTCTCTCACTGACTTTCTGTTTGTCCCTGTCTCTCTCACACCCTCTCGCTCTGTCTTTCTGTTTGTCCCTGTCTCTCTCTCTCCCTCTCTTGCTGTCTTTCTGTTTGTCCCTGTCTCTCTCTCTCCCCCTCTCGCAGTCTTTCTGCTTGTCCCTATCTCGCCCTCTCCCTCTCTCGCAGTCCTTCTGTTTGTCCCTGTCTCTCTCTCTCCCTCTGTCGCTGTCTTTGTGTTTGTCCCTGTCTCTCTCTCTCCCTCTCTCGTTGTCTTTCGGTTTGTCCCTGTCTCTCTCTCTCCCTCTTTCGCTGTCTTTCTGTTTGTCGCTGTCTCTCCCTCTTTCTCCCTCTCTCTCTGTTTTTCTGTTTGTCCCTTTCTCTCTCTCTCCCTCTCTCGCTGTCTTTCTGTTTGTCCCTGCCTCTCCCTGTCTCTCCCTCTTTCTCTGTTTTTCTGTTTACCACTGTCTCACTCCCTCTCTTGCTGTCTTTCTTTTTGTCCCTGCCTCTCTCTCTCCCTCTCTCGCTGTCTTTTGTTCGTCCCTGTCTCTCGCTCTCCCTCTCTCGCTGTCTTTCTGTTTGTCCATGTCTCTCTCTCTCCCTCTCTTGCTGTCTTTCTCTTTGTCCCTGTCTCTCTCACCCCCTCTCTCGCAGTTTTTCTTTTTCTCCCTGTCTCTCTCTCTACCTCTCTTGCATTCTTTCTGTTTGTCCCTGTTCTCCCTCTCTCTCCCTCTCTCTCCGTTTTTCTGTTTATCCCTGTCTCTCTCCCTCTCTCGCTGTCTTTCTGTTCGTCCCTTTCTCTCTCTCTCCCTCTCTCGCTGTCTTTCATGTTTGTCCCTGCCTCTCCCTGTCTCTCCCTCTTTCTCTGTTTTTCTGCATACCACTGTCTCTCTCCCTCTCTTGCTGTCTTTCTTTTTGTCCCTGCCTCTCTCTCTCTCTCCCTCTCTCGCTGTCTTTTGTTCGTCCCTGTCTCTCGCTCTCCCTCTCTCGCTGTCTTTCTGTTTGTCCATGTCTCTCTCTCTCCCTCTCTCGCTGTCTTTCTGTTTATCCCTGTCTCTCTCTCTCCCTCTCTTGCTGTCTTTCTGTTTGTCCCTGTCTCTCTCACCCCCTCTCTCGCAGTTTTTCTTTTTCTCCCTGTCTCTCTCTCTACCTCTCTTGCATTCTTTCTGTTTGTCCCTGTTCTCCCTCTCTCTCCGTTTTTCTCTTTATCCCTGTCTCTCTCCCTCTCTCGCTGTCTTTCTGTTCGTCCCTGTCTCTCTCTCTCCATCTCTCGCTGCCTTTCTGTTTGTCCCTGTCTCTCCCTCTCTCTCCCTCTCTCTCTGTTTTTTGTTTGTCCCTGTCTCTCTCTCTCCCTCTCTCGTTGTCTTTCTTTTTGTCCCAGCCTCTCTCTCTCCCTCTCTCGCTGTCTTTCTTTTTGTCCCAGCCTCTCTCTCTCCCTCTCTCGCTCTCTTTCTGTTTGTCCCTGTCTCTCCCTGTCTCTCTCTCTCTCTCTCTGTTTTTCAATTGATCCCTTTCTCTCTCCCTCTCTCCCTGTCTTTATTTTTGTCCCTGCCTCTCTCTCTCCCTCTCTCGCTGTCTTTCTGTTTCTCCCTGTCTCTCCCTCTCTGTCTGTTTTTCTGTTTATCCCTGTCTCTCTCCCTCTCTCGCTGTCTTTCTGTTTGTCTCTGTCTCTCTCTCTATCCTTCTCTCGCTGTCTCTCTGTTTGTCTCTGTCTCTCTCTCTATCCTTCTATCGCTGTCTTTCTGTTTGTCCCTGTCTCTCTCTCTCCCTCTCTCGGTGTCTTGCAGTTTCTCCCTGTCTCTCTCTCTCCCTCTCTCTCTGTTTTTCTGTTTGTCCCTGTCTCTCTCTCTCCCACTCTCGCTGTCTTTCTGTTTTTCTCCGTCTGTCTCTCTCTCCCTCTCTCGCTGTCTGTCGTTTTGTCCCTGCCTCTCTCTCTCCCTCTCTCGCTGTCTTTCTGTTCGTCCCTGTCTCTCGCTCTCCCTCTCTCGCTGTCTTTCTATTTGTCCCTGTCTCTCTCTCTCTCTCTCTCTCTCTCTCTCTCTCGCTGTCTTTCTGCTTGTCTCTGTCTCTTTCTCTCTCTCCCTCTCTCGCTGTCTTTCTGTTTGTCCCTGTCTCTCCCTCTCTCCCCCTCTGGCTCTCTTTCTGTTTGTCCCTGTCTCTCTCTCTCCCTCTCTCGCTGTCTTTCAGTTTGTCCCTGTTTCTCTCTCTCCCTCTTTCACTGCCTTTCAGTTTGTCCCTGTCTCTCCCTCTCTCTCCGTTTTCCTGTGTGTCCCTGTCTCTCTCTATCCCTCTCTCGCTGTCTTTCTGTTTGTCACTGTCTCTCTCTCTCCCACTCTCGCTGTCTTTCTGCTTGTCTCTATCACTCTCTCTCTCTCCCTCTCTCGCTGTCTTTCTGATTGACCCTGTCTCTCTCTCTCCCTCTCTCGCTGTCTATCTCTTCGTCCCTGTCTCTCTCTTCCCCTCTCTCCCTGTCTTTCTGTTTGTCATCTGTCCCTCTCTCTCCCTCTCTCTCTGTCTTTCTGTTTGTCCCAGTCTCTCTCTCTCTCTCTCTCGTTGTCTTTCCGTTTGTCCCTCTCTCTCTCTCCCTCTCTCGCTGTCTTTCTGTTTGTCCCTGTCTCTCTCTCTCCCTCTCTTGTTGTCTATCTGTTTGTCCCTGTCTGTCTCTCTCCCTCTCTCGCAGTCTTTCAGTTTGTCCCTGTCTCTCCCTCCCTCTCCCTCTCACTCTGTTTTTCTGTTTGTCCCTTTCTCTCTCTCTCCCTCTCTCGCTGTCTTTCAGTTTGTCCCTGTTTCTCTCTCTCCCTCTTTCACTGTCTTTCAGTTTGTCCCTGTCTCTCCCTCTCTCTCCGTTTTTCTGTTTGTCCCTGTCTCTCTCTATCCCTCTCTTGCTGTCTTTCTGTTTGTCCCTGTCTCCCTCTCTCCCTCTCTCGCTGTCTTTCTGTTTGTCACTGTCTCTCTCTCTCCCACTCTCGCTGTCTTTCTGCTTGTCTCTATCTCTCTCTCTCTCTCCCTCTCTCGCTGTCTTTCTGATTGACCCTGTCTCTCTCTCTCCCTCTCTCGCTGTCTATCTCTTCGTCCCTGTCTCTCTCTTGCCCTCTCTCCCTGTCTTTCTGTTTGTCATCTGTCCCTCTCTCTCCCTCTCTCTCTGTCTTTCTGTTTGTCCCAGTCTCTCTCTCTCTCTCTCTCGTTGTCTTTCCGTTTGTCCCTGTGTCCCTCTCTCCATCTCTCACTGTCTTTCTGTTTGTCCCTGTCTCTCTCTATCCCTCTGTCGCTGTCTTTCTGTTTGTCCCTGTCTCTCTCTCTCCCTCTCTCACTGACTTTCTGTTTGTCCCTGTCTCTCTCACACCCTCTCGCTCTGTCCTTCTGTTTGTCCCTGTCTCTCTCTCTCCCTCTGTCCCTGTCTTTCTGTTTGTCCCTGTCTCTCTCTCTCCCTCTCTCACTGACTATCTGTTTGTCCCTGTCTCTCTCTCTCCCTCTCTCTCTGTCTTTCTGTTTGTCCCGTCTCTCTAAATCTCTCTCTCTCTGTGTTTCTGCTTGTCCCTGTCTCTCTCTATCTCTCCCACTCTCCCTGTCCCTCTCTCTCCCTCTCTCTCTGTCTTTCTGTTTGTCCCGTCTCTCTGTCTCTCTCTCTCTCTGTGTTCCTGCTTGTCCCTGTTTCTCTCTCTCCCTCTCTCGCTGTCTTTCTGTTTGCCACTGTTTCTCTCTCTACCTCTCTCGCTGTCTTTCTGCTTGTCCCTCTCTCTCTCTCTCCCTCTATCGTTGTCTTTCTGTTTGTTTGTCCCTGTCTCTCTCTCACCCTCTGTCGCTGTCTTTCTGTTTGTCCCTCTCTCTCCCTCTCTCGCTGTCTTTCTGTTTGGCCCGTCTGTCTATCTCTCTCTCTCTCTGTGTTTCTGTTTGTCCCTGTCTCTCTCTATCCCTCTCTCGCTGTCTTTCTTTTTTGTCCCTGTCTCTCTGCCTCCCTCTCTCGCTGTCTTTCTGTTCGTCCCTGTGTCTCTCTCTCCCTCTCTCGTTGTCTTTCTGTTTGTCCCTGTCTCTCTTACTCCCTCTCTCCCTCTCTCACTGTCTTTCTGTTTGTCCCTGTACCTCTCTCTCCCTCTCTCTCTGTCTTTCTGTTTGACCCCTCTCTCTATCTCTCTCTCTCTCTGTCTTTCTGCTTGTCCTTGTTTCTCTCTCTCCCTCTCTCGCTGTCTTTCTGTTTGTCCCTGTCAATCTCTCTCCCTCTCTCGCTGTCTTTCTGCTTGTCCCTGTGTCTCTCTTCTCTCCCACTCTCACTATCTTTCTGTTTGTCCCTGTCTCTCTCTCTCCCTCCCACGTTGTCTTTCTGTTTGTCCCCGTCTCTGTCTCTCCCTCTTTAGCTCTCTTTCTGTTTGTCCCTGTCTCTCCCTCTCACTGCCTCTCGCTCTGTTATACTGTTTGTCCCTGCCTCTCTCTCTCCCTCTCTCTCTGTCTTTCATTTCGTCCCTGTCTCTCTCTCTCCCTCTCTTGCTGTCTTTCTGTTTGTCTCTGTCTCTCTCTCTCTCCCTCTCTCGTTGTCTTTCAGTTTGCCCCTGTCTAGCTCTCTCCCTCTTTCGCTCTCCTTCTGTTTGTTCCTGTCTCTTCCTCTCTCTCCCTCTCTCTCTGTTTCTCTGTTTGTCCCTGTCTCTCTCTCTCCCCTTTCGTTGTCTTTCTGTTTGTCCCTGTCTCTCCCTCTTTCTCCCTCTCTCGCTGTCTTTCTGTTTGTCCCTGTTTCACTGTCTCTCCCTCTGTCGCTGTCTTTCTTTTTGTCCCTCTCTGTCTCTTTCCCTCTCTCGCTGTCTTTCTGCTTGTCTCTTTCTCTCTCTCTCCCTCTCACGCTGTCTTTCTGTTTGTCCCTGTCTCTCCCTTTCTCTCCCTCTCTCTCTGTTTTTCTGTTTATCCCTATCTCCCTCCCTCTCTCGCTGTCTTTCTGTTTGTCTCTGTCACTCTCTCTATCCTTCTCTCGCTGTCTTTCTTTTTGTCCCTGTCTCTCTCTTTCCCTCTCCCGTTGTCTTTCAGTTTGTCCCTGTCTCTCTCTCTCCCTCTTTCGCTGTCTTTCAGTTTGTCGCTGTCTCTCCCTCTCTCTCCCTCTCTCTCTGTTTTTCTGTTTGTCCCTGTCTCTGTCTCTTTCCCTCTCTCGCCGTCTTTCTGTTTGTCCCTGTCTCTCTCTCTCCCTCTCTCGTTGTCTTTCGGTTTGTCCCTGTCTCTCTCTCTCCCTCTTTCGCTGTCTTTCTGTTTGTCCCTGTCTCTCCCTCTTTCTCCCTCACTCTCTGTTTTTCTGTTTGTCCCTTTCTCTCTCTCTCCCTCTCTCGCTGTCTTTCTGTTTGTCCCTGCCTCTCCCTGTCTCTCCCTCTTTCTCTGTTATTCTGTTTACCACTGTCTCTCTCCCTCTCTCGCTGTCTTTCTTTTTGTCCCTGCCTCTCTCTCTCCCTCTCTCGCTGTCTTTTGTTCGTCCCTGTCTCTCGCTCTCCCTCTCTCGCTGTCTTTCTGTTTGTCCATGTCTCTCTCTGTCCCTCTCTCGCTGTCTTTCTGTTTATCCCTGTCTCTCTCTCTACCTCTCTTGCTGTCTTTCTGTTTGTCCCTGTCTCTCTCACCCCCTCTCTCGCAGTTTTTCTTTTTCTCCCTGTCTCTCTCTCTACCTCTCTTGCATTCTTTCGGTTTGTCCCTGCTCTCCCTCTCTCTCCCATTCTCTCCGTTTTTCTGTTTATCCCTGTCTCTCTCCCTCTCTCGCTGTCTTTCTGTTCGTCCCTGTCTCTCTCTCTCCCTCTCTCGCTTTCTTTCTGTTTGTCCCTGTCTCTCCCTCTCTCTCCCTCTCTCTCTGTTTTTCTGTTTGTCCCTGTCTCTCTCTCTCCCTCTCTCGTTGTGTTTCTTTTTGTCCCAGCCTCTCTCTCTCCCTCTCTCGCTGTCTTTCTTTTTGTCCCAGCCTCTCTCTCTCCCTCTCTCGCTGTCTTTCTGTTTCTCCTTGTCTCTCCCTCTCTCTCTGTTTTTCTGTTTATCCCTGTCTCTCTCCCTCTCTCGCTGTCTTTCTGTTTGTCTCTGTCTCTCTCTCTATCCTTCTCTGGCTGTCTCTCTGTTTGTCTCTGTCTCTCTCTCTATCCTCCTCTCGCTGTCTTTCTGTTTGTCCCTGTCTCTCTCTCTCCCTCTCTCGGTGTCTTTCTGTTTCTCCCTGTCTCTATCTCTCCCTCTCTCTCTGTTTTTCTGTTTGTCCCTGTCTCTCTCTCTCCCACTCTCGCTGTCTTTCTGTTTTTCTTTGTCTGTCTCTCTCTCCCTCTCTCGCTGTCCGTCTTTTTGTCCCTGCCTCTCTCTCTCCCTCTCTCGCTGTCTTTCTGTTCGTCCCTGTCTCTCTCTCTCTCTCTCTCTCTCTCTCTCGCTGTCTTTCTGCTTGTCTCTGTCTCTCTCTCACTCTCCCTCTCTCGCTGTCTTTCTGTTTGTCCCTGTTTCACTGTCTCTCCCTCTGTCGCTGTCTTTCTTTTTGTCCCTCTCTGTCTCTTTCCCTCTCTCGCTGTCTTTCTGCTTGTCTCTTTCTCTCTCTCTCCCTCTCTCGCTGTCTTTCTTTTTGTCCCTGCCTCTCTCTCTCCCTCTCTCGCTGTCTTTCTGTTTGTCCCTGTCTCTCCCTGTCTCTCCCTCTCTCTCTGTTTTTCTGTTTATCCCTATCTCTCTCCCTCTCTCGCTGTCTTTCTGTTTGTCTCTGTCTCTCTCTCTGTCCTTCTCTCGCTGTCTTTCTGTTTGTCTCTGTCTCTCTCTCTATCCTTCTCTCGCTGTCTTTCTTTTTGTCCCTGTCTCTCTCTTTCCCTCTCCCGTTGTCTTTCGGTTTGTCCCTGTCTCTCTCTCTCCCTCTTTCGCTGTCTTTCTGTTTGTCGCTGTCCCTCCCTCTCTCTCCCTCTCTCTCTTTTTTTCTGTTTGTCCCTTTCTCTGTCTCTTTCCCTCTCTCGCTGTCTTTCTGTTTGTCCCTGTCTCTCTCTCTCCCTCTCTCGTTTTCTTTCGGTTTGTCCCTGTCTCTCTCTCTCCCTCTTTCGCTGTCTTTCTGTTTGTCCCTGTCTCTCCCTCTTTCTCCCTCTCTCTCTGTTTTTCTGTTTGTCCCTTTCTCTCTCTCTCCCTCTCTCGCTGTCTTTCTGTTTGTCCCTGCCTCTCCCTGTCTCTCTCTCTTTCTCTGTTTTTCTGTTTACCACTGTCTCTCTCCCTCTCTTGCTGTCTTTCTTTTTGTCCCTGCCTCTCTATCTCCCTCTCTCGCTGTCTTTTGTTCGTCCCTGTCTCTCGCTCTCCCTCTCTCGCTGTCTTTCTGTTTGTCCATGTCTCTCTCTCTATCTCTCTCGCTGTCTTTCTGCTTGTCTCTGTCTCTTTCTCTCTCTCCCTCTCTCGCTGTCTTTCTGTTTGTCCCTGTCTCTCCCTCTCTCCCCCTCTGTCTCTCTTTCTGTTTGTCCCTGTCTCTCTCTCTCCCTCTCTTGTTGTCTATCTGTTTGTCCCTGTCTATCTCTCTCCCTCTCTCGCGGTCTTTCTGTTTGTCCCTGTCTCTCCCTCTCTCTCCCTCTCACTCTGTTTTTCTGTTTGTCCCTTTCTCTCTCTCTCCCTCTCTCGCTGTCTTTCAGTTTGTCCCTGTCTCTCTCTCTCCCCCTTTCACTGTCTTTCAGTTTGTCCCTGTCTCTCCCTCTCTCTCCGTTTTTCTGTTTGTCCCTGTCTCTCTCTATCCCTCTCTTGCTGTCTTTCTGTTTGTCCCTGTCTCTCTCTCTCCCTCTCTCGCTGTCTTTCTGTTTGTCACTGTCTCTCTCTCTCCCACTCTCGCTGTCTTTCTGCTTGTCTCTATCTCTCTCGCTCTCTCCCTCTCTCGCTGTCTTTCTGATTGACCCTGTCTCTCTCTCTCCCTCTCTCGCTGTCTTTTGTTCGTCCCTGTCTCTCGCTCTCCCTCTCTCGCTGTCTTTCTGTTTGTCCATGTCTCTCTCTGTCCCTCTCTCGCTGTCTTTCTGTTTATCCCTGTCTCTCTCTCTACCTCTCTTGCTGTCTTTCTGTTTGTCCCTGTCTCTCTCACCCCCTCTCTCGCAGTTTTTCTTTTTCTCCCTGTCTCTCTCTCTACCTCTCTTGCATTCTTTCGGTTTGTCCCTGTTCTCCCTCTCTCTCCCATTCTCTCCGTTTTTCTGTTTATCCCTGTCTCTCTCCCTCTCTCGCAGTCTTTCTGTTCGTCCCTGTCTCTCTCTCTCCCTCTCTCGCTGTCTTTCTGTTTGTCCCTGTCTCTCCCTCTCTCTCCCTCTCTCTCTGTTTTTCTGTTTGTCCCTGTCTCTCTCTCTCCCTCTCTCGTTGTCTTTCTTTTTGTCCCAGCCTCTCTCTCTCCCTCTCTCGCTGTCATTCTTTTTGTCCCAGCCTCTCTCTCTCCCTCTCTCGCTGTCTTTTTTTTTGTCCCAGCCTCTCTCTCTCCCTCTCTCGCTGTCTTTCTGTTTCTCCTTGTCTCTCCCTCTCTCTCTGTTTTTCTGTTTATCCCTGTCTCTCTCCCTCTCTCGCTGTCTTTCTGTTTGTCCATGTCTCTCTCTCTCTCTCTCTCGCTGTCTTTCTGCTTGTCTCTGTCTCTTTCTCTCTCTCCCTCTCTCGCTGTCTTTCTGTTTGTCCCTGTCTCTCCCTCTCTCCCCCTCTGTCTCTCTTTCTGTTGGTCCCTGTCTCTCTCTCTCCCTCTCTTGTTGTCTATCTGTTTGTCCCTGTCTATCTCTCTCCCTCTCTCGCGGTCTTTCTGTTTGTCCCTGTCTCTCCCTCTCTCTCCCTCTCACTCTGTTTTTCTGTTTGTCCCTTTCTCTCTCTCTCCCTCTCTCGCTGTCTTTCAGTTTGTCCCTGTCTCTCTCTCTCCCTCTTTCACTGTCTTTCAGTTTTTCCCTGTCTCTCCCTCTCTCTCCGTTTTTCTGTTTGTCCCTGTCTCTCTCTATCCCTCTCTTGCTGTCTTTCTGTTTGTCCCTGTCTCTCTCTCTCCCTCTCTCGCTGTCTTTCTGTTTGTCACTGTCTCTCTCTCTCCCACTCTCGCTGTCTTTCTGCTTGTCTCTATCTCTCTCGCTCTCTCCCTCTCTCGCTGTCTTTCTGATTGACCCTGTCTCTCTCTCTCCCTCTCTCGCTGTCTTTTGTTCGTCCCTGTCTCTCGCTCTCCCTCTCTCGCTGTCTTTCTGTTTGTCCATGTCTCTCTCTGTCCCTCTCTCGCTGTCTTTCTGTTTATCCCTGTCTCTCTCTCTACCTCTCTTGCTGTCTTTCTGTTTGTCCCTGTCTCTCTCACCCCCTCTCTCGCAGTTTTTCTTTTTCTCCCTGTCTCTCTCTCTACCTCTCTTGCATTCTTTCGGTTTGTCCCTGTTCTCCCTCTCTCTCCCATTCTCTCCGTTTTTCTGTTTATCCCTGTCTCTCTCCCTCTCTCGCTGTCTTTCTGTTCGTCCCTGTCTCTCTCTCTCCCTCTCTCGCTGTCTTTCTGTTCGTCCCTGTCTCTCTTTCTCCCTCTCTCGCTGTCTTTCTGTTTGTCCCTGTCTCTCCCTCTCTCTCCCTCTCTCGCTGTCTTTTTTTTTGTCCCAGCCTCTCTCTCTCCCTCTCTCGCTGTCTTTCTGTTTCTCCTTGTCTCTCCCTCTCTCTCTGTTTTTCTGTTTATCCCTGTCTCTCTCCCTCTCTCGCTGTCTTTCTGTTTGTCTCTGTCTCTCTCTCTATCCTTCTCTCGCTGTCTCTCTGTTTGTCTCTGTCTCGCTCTCTATCCTTCTCTCGCTGTCTTTCTGTTTGTCCCTGTCTCTCTCTCTCCCTCTCTCGGTGTCTTTCAGTTTCTCCCTGTCTCTATCTCTCCCTCTCTCTCTGTTTTTCTGTTTGTCCCTGTCTCTCTCTCTCCCACTCTCGATGTCTTTCTGTTTTTTTCGGTCTGTCTCTCTCTCCCTCTCTCGCCGTCTGTCTTTTTGTCCCTGCCTCTCTCTCTCCCTCTCTCGCTGTCTTTCTGTTCGTCCCTGTCTCTTTCTATCTCTCTCTCTCTCTCTCGCTGTCTTTCTGCTTGTCTCTGTCTCTCTCTCTCTCTCCCTCTCTCGCTGTCTTTCTGTTTGTCCCTGTTTCACTGTCTCTCCCTCTGTCGCTGTCTTTCTTTTTGTCCCTCTCTGTCTCTTTCCCTCTCTCGCTGTCTTTCTGCTTGTCTCTTTCTCTCTCTCTCGCTCTCTCGCTGTCTTTCTGTTTGTCCCAGCATCTCTCTCTCCCTCTCTCGCTGCCTTTCTGTTTGTCCCTGTCTCTCCCTGTCTCTCCCTCTCTCTCTGTTTTTCTGTTTATCCCTATCTCTCTCCCTCTCTCGCTGTCTTTCTGTTTGTCTCTATCTCTCTCTCTATCCTTCTCTCGCTGTCTTTCTGTTTGTCTCTGTCTCTCTCTCTATCCTTCTCTCGCTGTCTTTCTTTTTGTCCCTGTCTCTCTCTTTCCCTCTCCCGTTGTCTTTCGGTTTGTCCCTGTCTCTCTCTCTCCCTCTTTCGCTGTCTTTCTGTTTGTCGCTGTCCCTCCCTCTCTCTCCCTCTCTCTCTGTTTTTCTGTTTGTCCCTGTCTCTGTCTCTTTCCCTCTCTCGCTGTCTTTCTGTTTGTCCCTGTCTCTCTCTCTCCCTCTCTCGTTGTCTTTCGGTTTGTCCCTGTCTCTCTCTCTCTCCCTCTTTCGCTGTCTTTCTGTTTGTCCCTGTCTCTCCCTCTTTCTCCCTCTCTCTCTGTTTTTCTGTTTGTCCCTTTCTCTCTCTCTCCCTCTCTCGCTGTCTTTCTGTTTGTCCCTGCCTCTCCCTGTCTCTCTCTCTTTCTCTGTTTTTCTGTTTACCACTGTCTCTCTCCCTCTCTTGCTGTCTTTCTTTTTGTCCCTGCCTCTCTATCTCCCTCTCTCGCTGTCTTTTGTTCGTCCCTGTCTCTCGCTCTCCCTCTCTCGCTGTCTTTCTGTTTGTCCATGTCTCTCTCTCTCTCTCTCTCGCTGTCTTTCTGCTTGTCTCTGTCTCTTTCTCTCTCTCCCTCTCTCGCTGTCTTTCTGTTTGTCCCTATCTCTCCCTCTCTCCCCCTCTGGCTCTCTTTCTGTTTGTCCCTGTCTCTCTCTCTCCCTCTCTTGTTGTCTATCTGTTTGTCCCTGTCTATCTCTCTCCCTCTCTCGCGGTCTTTCTGTTTGTCCCTGTCTCTCCCTCTCTCTCCCTCTCACTCTGTTTTTCTGTTTGTCCCTTTCTCTCTCTCTCCCTCTCTCGCTGTCTTTCATTTTGTCCCTGTCTCTCTCTCTCCCTCTTTCACTGTCTTTCAGTTTGTCCCTGTCTCTCCCTCTCTCTCCGTTTTTCTGTTTGTCCCTGTCTCTCTCTATCCCTCTCTTGCTGTCTTTCTGTTTGTCCCTGTCTCTCTCTCTCCCTCTCTCGCTGTCTTTCTGTTTGTCACTGTCTCTCTCTCTCCCACTCTCGCTGTCATTCTGCTTGTCTCTATCTCTCTCGCTCTCTCCCTCTCTCGCTGTCTTTCTGATTGACCCTGTCTCTCTCTCTCCCTCTCTCGCTGTCTATCTCTTCGTCCCTGTCTCTCTCTTCCCCTCTCTCCCTGTCTTTCTGTTTGTCATCTGTCCCTCTCTCTCCCTCTCTCTCTGTCTTTCTGTTTGTCCCAGTCTCTCTCTCTCTCTCTCTCGTTGTCTTTCCGTTTGTCCCTCTCTCTCTCTCCCTCTCTCGTTGTCTTTCTGTTTGTCCCTGTGTCCCTCTCTCCATCTCTCCCTGTCTTTCTGCTTGTCCCTGTCTCGCCCTCTCCCTCTCTCGCTGTCTTTCTGTTTGTCCCTGTCTCTCTCTTTCCCTCTGTCGCTGTCTTTCTGTTTGTCCCTGTCTCTCTCACACCCTCTCGCTCTGTCTTTCTGTTTGTCCCTGTCTCTCTCTCTCCCTCTCTTGCAGTCTTTCTGCTTGTCCCGATCTCGCCCTCTCCCTCTCTCTCTGTCTTTCTGTTTGTCCCATCTCTCTATCTCCCTCTCTTACTGACTATCTGTTTGTCCCTGTCCCTCTCTCTCCATCTCTCTCTGTCTTTCTGTTTGTCCCATCTCTCTATCTCTCTCTCTCTGTGTTTCTGCTTGTCCCTGTCTCTCTCTATCTCTCCCACTCTCCCTGTCCCTCTCTCTCCGTCTTTCTGTTTGTCCCGTCTCTCTGTCTCTCTCTCTCTCTCTGTGTTTCTGCTTGTCCCTGTTTCTCTCTCTCCCTCTCTCGCTGTCTTTCTGTTTGCCACTGTTTCTCTCTCTACCTCTCTCGCTGTCTTTCTGTTTGTCCCTGTCTCTCTCACCCTCTGTCGCTGTCTTTCTGTTTGTCCCTCTCTCTCCCTCTCTCGCTGTCTGTCTGTTTGGCCCGTCTGTCTATCTCTCTCTCTCTCTGTGTTTCTGTTTGTCCCTGTCTCTCTCTATCCCTCTCTCGCTGTCTTTCTTTTTTGTCCCTGTATCTCTGCCTCCCTCTCTCGCTGTCTTTCTGTTCGTCCCTGTGTCTCTCTCTCCCTCTCTTGTTGTCTTTCTGTTTGTCCCTGTCTCTCTTACTCCCTCTCTCCCTCTCTCTCTGTCTTTCTGTTTGACCCCTCTCTCTATCTCTCTCTCTCTCTGTCTTTCTGCTTGTCCCTGTTTCTCTCTCTCCCTCTCTCGCTGTCTTTCTGTTTGTCCCTGTCTCTCTCTCTCCCTCCCTCGTTGTCTTTCTGTTTGTCCCCGTCTCTGTCTCTCCCTCTTTAGCTCTCTTTCTGTTTGTCCCTGTCTCTCCCTCTCACTGCCTCTCGCTCTGTTATACTGTTTGTCCCTGCCTCTCTCTCTCCCTCTCTCTCTGTCTTTCATTTCGTCCCTGTCTCTCTCTCTCCCTCTCTTGCTGTCTTTCTGTTTGATTATGATTAGAGATGCAGCACTGAAACAGGCCCTTCGGCCTACCGAGTCTGTGCCGAACATCAACCACCCATTTTATAATAAACCTACACTAATCCCATATTCCAAACAAACATACCCACCTATTCCTATATTTCCCTACCACCTAGCTATACTAATGACAATTTATAATGGCCAATTTACCTATCAACCTGCAAGTCTTTTGGCTTGTGGGAGGAAACCGGAGCACCCGGAGAAAACCCACGCAGACACAGGGAGAACTTGCAAACTCCACACAGGCAGTACCCAGAATTGAACCCGGGTCCCTGGAGCTGTGAGGCTGCGGTGCTAACCACTGTGCCACTGTGCCGCCCTACTCTCTCCCTTTCTCGCTGTCTTTCTGTTGGTCCCTGTCTCTCTCTCTCCCTCTCTCGCTGTCTTTCTGTTTGTCCCTGTCTCCCTCTCCCTCTCTTGCTGTCTTTCTGTTTGTCTCTGTACCTCTCTCTCCCTCTCTCTCTGTCTTTCTGTTTGACCCCTCTCTCTATCTCTCTCTCTCTCTGTCTTTCTGCTTGTCCCTGTTTCTCTCCCTCTCTCGCTGTCTTTGTGTTTCTCCCAGTCAATCTCTCTCCCTCTCTCGCTGTCTTTCTGCTTGTCCCTGTGTCTCTCTTCTCTCCCACTCTCGCTGTCTTTCTGTTTGTCCCTGTCAATCTCTCTCCCTCTCTCGCTGTCTTTCTGCTTGTCCCTGTGTCTCTCTTCTCTCCCACTCTCGCTGTCTTTCTGTTTGTCCCTGTCTCTCTCTCTCCCTCCCTCATTGTCTTTCTGTTTGTCCCTGTCTCTCCCTGTCTCTCCCTCTCTCTCTGTTTTTCTGTTTATCCCTATCTCTCTCCCTCTCTCGCTGTCTTTCTGTTTGTCTCTGTCTCTCTCTCTATCCTTCTCTCGCTGTCTTTCTTTTTGTCCCTGTCTCTCTCTTTCCCTCTCCCGTTGTCTTTCGGTTTGTCACTGTCTCAATCTCTCCCTCTTTCGCTGTCTTTCTGTTTGTCGCTGTCTCTCCCTCTCTCTCCCTCTCTCTCTGTTTTTCTGTTTGTCCCTGTCTCTGTCTCTTTCCCTCTCTCGCTGTCTTTCTGTTTGTCCCTGTCTCTCTCTCTCCCTCTCTCGTTGTCTTTCGGTTTGTCCCTGTCTCTCCACCTCCCTCTTTCGCTGTCTTTCTGTTTGTCCCTGTCTCTCCCTCTTTCTCCCTGTCTCTCTGTTTTTCTGTTTGTCCCTGTCTCTCTCTCTCCCTCTCTCGCTGTCTTTCTGTTTGCCCCTGCCTCTCCCTGTCTCTCCCTCTTTCTCTGTTTTTCTGTTTACCACTGTCTCTCTCCCTCTCTCGCTGTCTTTCTTTTTGTCCCTGCCTCTCTCTCTCCCTCTCTCGCTGTCTTTTGTTCGTCCCTGTCTCTCGCTCTCCCTCTCTCGCTGTCTTTCTGTTTGTCCCTGTCTCCCTCTCCCTCTCTTGCTGTCTTTCTGTTTGTCTCTGTACCTCTCTCTCACTCTCTCTCTGTCTTTCTGTTTGACCCCTCTCTCTATCTCTCTCTCTCTCTGTCTTTCTGCTTGTCCCTGTTTCTCTCCCTCTCTCGCTGTCTTTGTGTTTCTCCCAGTCAATCTCTCTCCCTCTCTCGCTGTCTTTCTGCTTGTCCCTGTGTCTCTCTTCTCTCCCACTCTCGCTGTCTTTCTGTTTGTCCCTGTCAATCTCTCTCCCTCTCTCGCTGTCTTTCTGCTTGTCCCTGTGTCTCTCTTCTCTCCCACTCTCGCTGTCTTTCTGTTTGTCCCTGTCTCTCTCTCTCCCTCCCTCATTGTCTTTCTGTTTGTCCCTGTCTCTGTCTCTCCCTCTTTAGCTCTCTTTCTGTTTGTCCCTGTCTCTCCCTCTCACTGCCTCTCGCTCTGTTATTCTGTTTGTCCCTGCCTCTCTCTGTCCCTCTCTATCTGTCTTTCATTTCGTCCCTGTCTCTCTCTCTCCCTCTCTCGCTGTCTTTCTGTTTGTCTCTGTCTCTCTCTCTCTCTCTCTCTCGCTGTCTTTCTGTTTGTCTCTGTCTCTCTCTCTCTCCCTCTCTCGTTGTCTTTCTGTTTGCCCCTGTCTAGCTCTCTCCCTCTTTCGCTCTCTTTCTGTTTGTTCGTCTCTCCGTCTCTCTCCCTCTCTCTGTGTTTCTCTGTTTGTCCCTGTCTCTCTCTCTCCCTTTCTCGCTGTCTTTCTGTTTGTCCCTGTCTCTCTCTCTCCCTCTTTCGCTGTCTTTCAGTTTGTCCCTGTCTCTCCCTCTCTCTCCGTTTTTCTGTTTGTCCCTGTCTCTCTCTATCCCTCTCTTGCTGTCTTTCTGTTTGTCCCTGTCTCTCTCTCTCCCTCTCTCGCTGTCTTTCTGTTTGTCACTGTCTCTCTCTCTCCCACTCTCGCTGTCTTTCTGCTTGTCTCTATCTCTCTCTCTCTCCCTCTCTCGCTGTCTTTCTGATTGACCCTGTCTCTCTCTCTCCCTCTCTCGCTGTCTATCTCTTAGTCCCTGTCTCTCTCTTCCCCTCTCTCCCTGTCTTTCTGTTTGTCATCTGTCCCTCTCTCCCTCTCTCTCTGTCTTTCTGTTTGCCCCAGTCTCTCTCTCTCTCTCTCTCGCTGTCTTTCCGTTTGTCCCTCTCTCTCTCTCTCCCTCTCTCCCTGTCTTTCTGTTTGTCATCTGTCCCTCTCTCCCTCTCTCTCTGTCTTTCTGTTTGTCCCAGTCTCTCTCTCTTTCTCTCTCGCTGTCTTTCCGTTTGTCCCTATCTCGCCCTCTCCCTCTCTCGCTGTCTTTCTGTTTGTCCCTGTCTCTCTCTTTCCCTCTGTCGCTGTCTTTCTGTTTGTCCCTGTCTCTCTCTCTCCCTCTGTCACTGTCTTTCTGTTTGTCCCTGTCTCTCTCTCTCCCTCTCTCTCTGTCTTTCTGTTTGTCCCGTCTCTCTACCTCTCTCTCTCTCTGTGTTTCTGCTTGTCCCTGTCTCTCTCTATCTCTCCCACTCTCCCTGTCCCTCTCTCTCCCTCTCTCTCTGTCTTTCTGTTTGTCCCGTCTCTCTGTCTCTCTCTCTCTCTGTGTTTCTGCTTGTCCCTGTTTCTCTCTCTCCCTCTCTCGCTGTCTTTCTGTTTGCCACTGTTTCTCTCTCTACCTCTCTCGCTGTCTTTCTGTTTGTCCCTGTCTCTCTCTCTCCCTCTGTCGTTGTCTTTCTCTTTGTCCCTGTCTCTCTCTCACCCTCTGTCGCTGTCTTTCTGTTTGTCCCTCTCTCTCCCTCTCTCGCTGTCTTTCTGTTTGGCCCGTCTGTCTATCTCTCTCTCTCTCTGTGTTTCTGTTTGTCCCTGTCTCTCTCTATCCCTCTCTCGCAGTCTTTCTTTTTTGTCCCTGTCTCTCTGCCTCCCTCTCTCGCTGTCTTTCTGTTCGTCCCTGTGTCTCTCTCTCCCTCTCTCGTTGCCTTTCTGTTTGTCCCTGACTCTCTTACTCCCTCTCTCCCTCTCTCACTGTCTTTCTGTTTGTCCCTGTCTCTCTCTCTCCCTCTCTCGTTGTCTTTCGGTTTGTCCCTGTCTCTCTCTCTCCCTCTTTCGCTGTCTTTCTGTTTGTCCCTGTCTCTCCCTCTTTCTCCCTCTCTCTCTGTTTTTCTGTTTGTCCCTTTCTCTCTCTCTCCCTCTCTCGCTGTCTTTCTGTTTGTCCCTGCCTCTCCCTGTCTCTCTCTCTTTCTCTGTTTTTCTGTTTACCACTGTCTCTCTCCCTCTCTTGCTGTCTTTCTTTTTGTCCCTGCCTCTCAATCTCCCTCTCTCGCTGTCTTTTGTTCGTCCCTGTCTCTCGCTCTCCCTCTCTCGCTGTCTTTCTGTTTGTCCATGTCTCTCTCTCTCTCTCTCTCGCTGTCTTTCTGCTTGTCTCTGTCTCTTTCTCTCTCTCCCTCTCTCGCTGTCTTTCTGTTTGTCCCTGTCTCTCCCTCTCTCCCCCTCTGGCTCTCTTTCTGTTTGTCCCTGTCTCTCTCTCTCCCTCTCTTGTTGTCTATCTGTTTGTCCCTGTCTATCTCTCTCCCTCTCTCGCGGTCTTTCTGTTTGTCCCTGTCTCTCCCTCTCTCTCCCTCTCACTCTGTTTTTCTGTTTGTCCCTTTCTCTCTCTCTCCCTCTCTCGCTGTCTTTCATTTTGTCCCTGTCTCTCTCTCTCCCTCTTTCACTGTCTTTCAGTTTGTCCCTGTCTCTCCCTCTCTCTCCGTTTTTCTGTTTGTCCCTGTCTCTCTCTATCCCTCTCTTGCTGTCTTTCTGTTTGTCCCTGTCTCTCTCTCTCCCTCTCTCGCTGTCTTTCTGTTTGTCACTGTCTCTCTCTCTCCCACTCTCGCTGTCATTCTGCTTGTCTCTATCTCTCTCGCTCTCTCCCTCTCTCGCTGTCTTTCTGATTGACCCTGTCTCTCTCTCTCCCTCTCTCGCTGTCTATCTCTTCGTCCCTGTCTCTCTCTTCCCCTCTCTCCCTGTCTTTCTGTTTGTCATCTGTCCCTCTCTCTCCCTCTCTCTCTGTCTTTCTGTTTGTCCCAGTCTCTCTCTCTCTCTCTCTCGTTGTCTTTCCGTTTGTCCCTCTCTCTCTCTCCCTCTCTCGTTGTCTTTCTGTTTGTCCCTGTGTCCCTCTCTCCATCTCTCCCTGTCTTTCTGCTTGTCCCTGTCTCGCCCTCTCCCTCTCTCGCTGTCTTTCTGTTTGTCCCTGTCTCTCTCTTTCCCTCTGTCGCTGTCTTTCTGTTTGTCCCTGTCTCTCTCACACCCTCTCGCTCTGTCTTTCTGTTTGTCCCTGTCTCTCTCTCTCCCTCTCTTGCTGTCTTTCTGTTTGTCCCTGTCTCTCTCTCTCCCCCTCTCGCAGTCTTTCTGCTTGTCCCGATCTCGCCCTCTCCCTCTCTCGCAGTCCTTCTGTTTGTCCCTGTCTCTCTCTCTCCCTCTCTTACTGACTATCTGTTTGTACCTGTCCCTCTCTCTCCCTCTCTCTCTGTCTTTCTGTTTGTCCCGTCTCTCTATCTCTCTCTCTCTCTGTGTTTCTGCTTGTCCCTGTCTCTCTCTATCTCTCCCACTCTCCCTGTCCCTCTCTCTCCCTCTCTCTCTGTCTTTCTGTTTGTCCCGTCTCTCTGTCTCTCTCTCTCTCTGTGTTTCTGCTTGTCCCTGTTTCTCACTCTCCCTCTCACGCTGTCTTTCTGTTTGCCACTGTTTCTCTCTCTACCTCACTCGCTGTCTTTCTGTTTGTCCCTGTCTCTCTCTCACCCTCTGTCGCTGTCTTTCTGTTTGTCCCTCTCTCTCCCTCTCTCGCTGTCTTTCTGTTTGGCCCGTCTGTCTATCTCTCTCTCTCTGTGTGTGTTTCTGTTTGTCCCTGTCTCTCTCTATCCCTCTCTCGCTGTCTTTCTTTTTTGTCCCTGTATCTCTGCCTCCCTCTCTCGCTGTCTTTCTGTTCGTCCCTGTGTCTCTCTCTCCCTCTCTTGTTGTCTTTCTGTTTGTCCCTGTCTCTCTTACTCCCTCTCTCCCTCTCTCTCTGTCTTTCTGTTTGACCCCTCTCTCTATCTCTCTCTCTCTCTGTCTTTCTGCTTGTCCCTGTTTCTCTCTCTCCCTCTCTCGCTGTCTTTCTGTTTGTCCCTGTCTCTCTCTCTCCCTCCCTCGTTGTCTTTCTGTTTGTCCCCGTCTCTGTCTCTCCCTCTTTAGCTCTCTTTCTGTTTGTCCCTGTCTCTCCCTCTCACTGCCTCTCGCTCTGTTATACTGTTTGTCCCTGCCTCTCTCTCTCCCTCTCTCTCTGTCTTTCATTTCGTCCCTGTCTCTCTCTCTCCCTCTCTTGCTGTCTTTCTGTTTGATTATGATTAGAGATGCAGCACTGAAACAGGCCCTTCGGCCCACCGAGTCTGTGCCGAACATCAACCACCCATTTTATAATAATCCTACACTAATCCCATATTCCCAACAAACATACCCACCTATTCCTATATTTCCCTACCACCTAGCTATACTAATGACAATTTATAATGGCCAATTTACCTATCAACCTGCAAGTCTTTTGGCTTGTGGGAGGAAACCGGAGCACCCGGAGAAAACCCACGCAGACACAGGGAGAACTTGCAAACTCCACACAGGAAGTACCCGGAATCGAACCCGGGTCCCTGGAGCTGTGAGGCTGCGGTGCTAACCACTGTGCCACTGTGCCGCCCTACTCTCTCCCTTTCTCGCTGTCTTTCTGTTGGTCCCTGTCTCTCTCTCTCCCTCTCTCGCTGTCTTTCTGTTTGTCCCTGTCTCCCTCTCCCTCTCTTGCTGTCTTTCTGTTTGTCTCTGTACCTCTCTCTCCCTCTCTCTCTGTCTTTCTGTTTGACCCCTCTCTCTATCTCTCTCTCTCTCTGTCTTTCTGCTTGTCCCTGTTTCTCTCCCTCTCTCGCTGTCTTTGTGTTTCTCCCAGTCAATCTCTCTCCCTCTCTCGCTGTCTTTCTGCTTGTCCCTGTGTCTCTCTTCTCTCCCACTCTCGCTGTCTTTCTGTTTGTCCCTGTCAATCTCTCTCCCTCTCTCGCTGTCTTTCTGCTTGTCCCTGTGTCTCTCTTCTCTCCCACTCTCGCTGTCTTTCTGTTTGTCCCTGTCTCTCTCTCTCCCTCCCTCATTGTCTTCCTGTTTGTCCCTGTCTCTGTCTCTCCCTCTTTAGCTCTCTTTCTGTTTGTCCCTGTCTCTCCCTCTCACTGCCTCTCGCTCTGTTATTCTGTTTGTCCCTGCCTCTCTCTGTCCCTCTCTATCTGTCTTTCATTTCGTCCCTGTCTCTCTCTCTCCCTCTCTCGCTGTCTTTCTGTTTGTCTCTGTCTCTCTCTCTATCTCTCTCTCGCTGTCTTTCTGTTTGTCTCTGTCTCTCTCTCTCTCCCTCTCTTGTTGTCTTTCTGTTTGCCCCTGTCTAGCTCTCTCCCTCTTTCGCTCTCTTTCTGTTTGTTCGTCTCTCCGTCTCTCTCCCTCTCTCTGTGTTTCTCTGTTTGTCCCTGTCTCTCTCTCTCCCTTTCTCGCTGTCTTTCTGTTGGTCCCTGTCTCTCTCTATCCCTCTCTTGCTGTCTTTCTGTTTGTCCCTGTCTCCCTCTCTCCCTCTCTCGCTGTCTTTCTGTTTGTCACTGTCTCTCTCTCTCCCACTCTCGCTGTCTTTCTGCTTGTCTCTATCTCTTTCTCTCTCTCCCTCTCTCGCTGTCTTTCTGATTGACCCTGTCTCTCTCTCTCCCTCTCTCGCTGTCTATCTCTTCGTCCCTGTCTCTCTCTTCCCCTCTCTCCCTGTCTTTCTGTTTGTCATCTGTCCCTCTCTCCCTCTCTCTCTGTCTTTCTGTTTGTCCCAGTCTCTCTCTCTCTCTCTCTCGCTGTCTTTCCGTTTGTCCCTGTCTCTCTCTCTCCCTCTCTCCCTGTCTTTCTGTTTGTCATCTGTCCCTCTCTCCCTCTCTCTCTGTCTTTCTGTTTGTCCCAGTCTCTCTCTCTCTCTCTCTCGCTGTCTTTCCGTTTGTCCCTATCTCGCCCTCTCCCTCTCTCGCTGTCTTACTGTTTGTCCCTGTCTCTCTCTTTCCCTCTGTCGCTGTCTTTCTGTTTGTCCCTGTCTCTCTCTCTCCCTCTGTCACTGTCTTTCTGTTTGTCCCTGTCTCTCTCTCTCCCTCTCTCTCTGTCTTTCTGTTTGTCCCGTCTCTCTACCTCTCTCTCTCTCTGTGTTTCTGCTTGTCCCTGTCTCTCTCTATCTCTCCCACTCTCCCTGTCCCTCTCTCTCCCTCTCTCTCTGTCTTTCTGTTTGTCCCGTCTCTCTGTCTCTCTCTCTCTCTGTGTTTCTGCTTGTCCCTGTTTCTCTCTCTCCCTCTCTCGCTGTCTTTCTGTTTGCCACTGTTTCTCTCTCTACCTCTCTCGCTGTCTTTCTGTTTGACCCTGTCTCTCTCTCTCCCTCTGTCGTTGTCTTTCTCTTTGTCCCTGTCTCTCTCTCACCCTCTGTCGCTGTCTTTCTGTTTGTCCCTCTCTCTCCCTCTCTCGCTGTCTTTCTGTTTGGCCCGTCTGTCTATCTCTCTCTCTCTCTGTGTTTCTGTTTGTCCCTGTCTCTCTCTATCCCTCTCTCGCTGTCTTTCTTTTTTGTCCCTGTCTCTCTGCCTCCCTCTCTCGCTGTCTTTCTGTTCGTCCCTGTGTCTCTCTCTCCCTCTCTCGTTGTCTTTCTGTTTGTCCCTGAATCTCTTACTCCCTCTCTCCCTCTCTCACTGTCTTTCTGTTTGTCCCTGTACCTCTCTCTCCCTCTCTCTCCGTCTTTCTGTTTGACCCCTCTCTCTATCTCTCTCTCTCTCTGTCTTTCTGCTTGTCCCTGTTTCTCTCTCTCCCTCTCTCGCTGTCTTTCTGCTTGTCCCTGTGTCTCTCTTCTCTCCCACTCTCACTATCTTTCTGTTTGTCCCTGTCTCTCTCTCTCCCTCCCTCGTTGTCTTTCTGCTTGTCCCCGTCTCTGTCTCTCCCTCTTTAGCTCTCTTTCTGTTTGTCCCTGTCTCTGTCTCTCACTGCCTCTCGCTCTGTTATACTGTTTGTACCTGCCTCTCTCTCTCCCTCTCTCTCTGTCTTTCATTTCGTCCCTGTCTCTCTCTCTCCCTCTCTTGCTGTCTTTCTGTTTGTCTCTGTCTCTCTCTCTCTCCCTCTCTCGATGTCTTTCTGTTTGCCCCTGTCTAGCACTCTCCCTCTTTCGCTCTCTTTCTGTTTGTTCCTGTCTCTCCCTCTCTCTCCCTCTCTCTCTGTTTCTCTGTTTGTCCCTGTCTCTCTCTCACCCTTTCTCGCTGTCTTTCTGTTGGTCCCTGTCTCTCTCTCTCCCCTTTCGTTGTCTTTCTGTTTGTCCCTGTCTCTCTCACTCCGTCTTTCGCTCTCTTTTAGTTTGTCCCTGTCTCTCCCTCTCTCTCCCTCTCTCGCTGTCTTTCTGTTTGTCCCTGTTTCAATGTCTCTCCCTCTGTCGCTGTCTTTCTTTTTGTCCCTCTCTGTCTCTTTCCCTCTCTCGCTGTCTTTCTGCTTGTCTCTTTCTCTCTCTCTCCCTCTCTGGCTGTCTTTCTTTTTGTCCCTGTCTCTCTCTCTCCCTCTCTCGCTGTCTTTCTGTTTGTCCCTGTCTCTCCCTGTCTCTCCCTCTCTCTCTGTTTTTCTGTTTATCCCTATCTCTCTCCCTCTCTCGCTGTCTTTCTGTTTGTCTCTGTCACTCTCTCTATCCTTCTCTCGCTGTCTTTCTTTTTGTCCCTGTCTCTCTCTTTCCCTCTCCCGTTGTCTTTCGGTTTGTCCCTGTCTCAATCTCTCCCTCTTTCGCTGTCTTTCTGTTTGTCGCTGTCTCTCCCTCTCTCTCCCTCTCTCTCTGTTTTTCTGTTTGTCCCTGTCTCTGTCTCTTTCCCTCTCTCGCTGTCTTTCTGTTTGTCCCTGTCTCTCTCTCTCCCTCTCTCGTTGTCTTTCGGTTTGTCCCTGTCTCTCTCTCTCCCTCTTTCGCTGTCTTTCTGTTTGTCCCTGTCTCTCCCTCTTTCTCCCTCTCTCTCTGTTTTTCTGTTTGTCCCTGTCTCTCTCCCTCTCTCGCTGTCTTTCTTTTTGTCCCTGCCTCTCTCTCTCCCTCTCTCGCTGTCTTTTGTTCGTCCCTGTCTCTCGCTCTCCCTCTCTCGCTGTCTTTCTGTTTGTCTCTTTCTCTCTCTGTATCCCTCTCTCGCTGTCTTTCTGTTTGTCCCTGTCTCTCTCTCTCCCTCTCTTGCTGTCTATCTGTTTGTCTCTGTACCTCTCTCTCCCTCTCTCTCTGTCTTTCTGTTTGACCCCTCTCTCTATCTCTCTCTCTCTCTGTCTTTCTGCTTGTCCCTGTTTCTCTCAGTCTCTCGCTGTCTTTCTGTTTGTCCCTGTCAATCTCTCTCCCTCTCTCGCTGTCTTTCTGCTAGTCCCTGTGTCTCTCTTCTCTCCCACTCTCGCTGTGTTTCTGTTTGTCCCTGTCTCTCTCTCTCCCTCCCTCATTGTCTTTCTGTTTGTCCCTGTCTCTGTCTCTCCCTCTTTAGCTCTCTTTCTGTTTGTCCCTGTCTCTCCCTCTCACTGCCTCTCGCTCTGTTATTCTGTTTGTCCCTGCCTCTCTCTCTCCCTCTCTATCTGTCTTTCTGTTTGTCTCTGTCTCTCTCTCTATCCCTCTCTCGCTGTCTTTCTGTTTGTCTCTGTCTCTCTCTCTCTCCCTCTCTCGTTGTCTTTCTGTTTGCCCCTGTCTAGCTCTCTCCCTCTTTCGCTCTCTTTCTGTTTGTTTGTCTCTCCGTCTCTCTCCCTCTCTCTGTGTTTCTCTGTTTGTCCCTGTCTCTCTCTCTCCCTTTCTCGCTGTCTTTCTGTTGGTCCCTGTCTCTCTCTCTCCCTCTCTCGCTGTCTTTCAGTTTGTCCCTTTCTCTCTCTCTCCCTCTTTCGCTGTCTTTCAGTTTGTCCCTGTCTCTCCCGCTCTCTCCGTTTTTCTGTTTGTCCCTGTCTCTCTCTATCCCTCTCTTGCTGTCTTTCTGTTTGTCCCTGTCTCTCTCTCTCCCTCTCTCGCTGTCTTTCTGTTTGTCACTGTCTCTCTCTCTCCCACTCTCGCTGTCTTTCTGCTTGTCTCTATCTCTCTCTCTCTCTCCATCTCTCGCTGTCTTTCTGATTGACCCTGTCTCTCTCTCTCCCTCTCTCGCTGTCTATCTCTTCGTCCCTGTCTCTCTCTTCCCCTCTCTCCCTGTCTTTCTGTTTGTCATCTGTCCCTCTCTCTCCCTCTCTCTCTGTCTTTCTGTTTGTCCCAGTCTCTCTCTCTCTCTCTCTCGCTGTCTTTCCGTTTGTCCCTCTCTCTCTCTCTCCCTCTCTCGCTGTCTTTCTGCTTGTCCCTATCTCGCCCTCTCCCTCTCTCGCTGTCTTTCTGTTTGTCCCTGTCTCTCTCTTTCCCTCTGTCGCTGTCTTTCTGTTTGTCCCTGTCTCTCTCTCTCCCTCTCTCACTGACTTTCTGTTTGTCCCTGTCTCTCTCACACCCTCTCGCTCTGTCTTTCTGTTTGTCCCTGTCTCTCTCTCTCCCTCTCTTGCTGTCTTTCTGTTTGTCCCTGTCTCTCTCTCTCCCCCTCTCGCAGTCTTTCTGCTTGTCCCTATCTCGCCCTCTCCCTCTCTCGCAGTCCTTCTGTTTGTCCCTGTCTCTCTCTCTCCCTCTGTCGCTGTCTTTCTGTTTGTCCCGTCTCTCTATCTCTCTCTCTCACTGACTATCTGTTTGTCCCTGTCCCTCTCTCTCCCTCTCTCTGTCTTTCTGTTTGTCCCGTCTCTCTATCTCTCTCTCTCACTGTCTTTCTGTTTGTCCCTGTCTCTCTCTCTCCCTCTCTCACTGACTATCTGTTTGTCCCTGTCCCTCTCTCTCCCTCTCTCTGTCTTTCTGTTTGTCCCGTCTCTCTATCTCTCTCTCTCTCTGTGTTTCTGCTAGTCCCTGTCTCTCTCTATCTCTCCCACTCTCCCTGTCCCTCTCTCTCCCTCTCTCTCTGTCTTTCTGTTTGTCCCGTCTCTCTGTCTCTCTCTCTCTCTGTGTTTCTGCTTGTCCCTGTTTCTCTCTCTCCCTCTCTCGCTGTCTTTCTGTTTGCCACTGTTTCTCTCTCTACCTCTCTCGCTGTCTTTCTGTTTGTCCCTGTCTCTCTCTCTCCCTCTGTCGCTGTCTTTCTGTTTGTCCCTGTCTCTCTCTCACCCTCTGTCGCTGTCTTTCTGTTTGTCCCTCTCTCTCCGTCTCTCACTGACTTTCTGTTTGTCCCTGTCTCTCTCACACCCTCTCGCTCTGTCTTTCTGTTTGTCCCTGTCTCTCTCTCTCCCTCTCTCGCAGTCTTTCTGCTTGTCCCTATCTCGCCCTCTCCCTCTCTCGCTGTCCTTCTGTTTGTCCCTGTCTCTCTCTCTCCCTCTGTCGCTGTCTTTCTGTTTGTCCCTGTCTCTCTCTCTCCCTCTCTCACTGACTATCTGTTTGTCCCTGTCCCTCTCTCTCCCTCTCTCTCTGTCTTTCTGTTTGTCCCGTCTCTCTATCTCTCTCTCTCTGTCTTTCTGCTTGTCCCTGTCTCTCTCTATCTCTCCCACTCTCCCTGTCTCTCTCTCTCCCTCTCTCACTGTCTTTCTGTTTGTCCCGTCTCTCTATCTCTCTCTCTCTCTGTGTTTCTGCTTGTCCCTGTCTCTCTCTATCTCTCCCACTCTCCCTGTCCCTCTCTCTCCCTCTCTCTCTGTCTTTCTGTTTGTCCCGTCTCTCTGTCTCTCTCTCTCTCTCTGTTTCTGCTTGTCCCTGTTTCTCTCTCTCTCTCTCTCTCTGTGTTTCTGCTTGTCCCTGTTTCTCTCTCTCTCTCTCTCTCTGTGTTTCTGTTTGTCCCTGTCTCTCTCTTTCCCTCTCTTGCTGTCTTTCTGTTTGTCCCTGTCTCCCTCTCTCCCTCTCTTGCTGTCTTTCTGTTTGTCACTGTCTCTCTCTCTCCCTATCTCGCTGTCTTTCTGTTTGTCACTGTCTCTCTCTCTCCCACTCTTGCTGTCCTTCTGCTTGTCTCTATCTCTCTCTCTCTCTCCCTATCTCGCAGTCTTTCTTTTTTGTCCCTGTCTCTCTGCCTCCCTCTCTCGCTGTCTTTCTGTTCATCCCTGTGTCTCTCTCTCCCTCTCTCGTTGTCTTTCTGTTTGTCCCTGTCTCTCTTACTTCCTCTCTCCCTCTCTCACTGTCTTTCTGTTTGTCCCTGTACCTCTCTCTCCCTCTCTCTCTGTCTTTCTGTTTGACCCCTCTCTCTCTCTCTCTCTCTCTCTTTGTTTCTGCTTGTCCCTGTTTCTCTCTCTCCCTCTCTCGCTGTCTTTCTGTTTGTCCCTGTCAATCTCTCTCCCTCTCTCGCTGTCTTTCTGCTTGTCCCTGTGTCTCTCTTCTCTCCCACTCTCACTGTCTTTCTGTTTGTCCCTGTCTCTCTCTCTCCCTCCCTCGTTGTCTTTCTGTTTGTCCCTGTCTCTGTCTCTCCCTCTTTAGCTCTCTTTCTGTTTGTCCCTGTCTCTCCCTCTCACTGCCTCTCGCTCTGTTATACTGTTTGTCCCTGCCTCTCTCTCTCCCTCTCTCTCTGTCTTTCATTTCATCCCTGTCTTTGTCTCTCCCTCTCTCGCTGTCTTTCTGTTTGTTTCTGTCTCTCTCTATATCCCTCTCTCGCTGTCTTTCTGTTTGTCTCTGTCTCTCTCTCTCCCTCTCTCGTTGTCTTTCTGTTTGCCCCTGTCTAGCTCTCTCCATCTTTCGCTCTCTTTCTGTTTGTTCCTGTCTCTCCCTCTCTCTCTGTTTCTCTGTTTGTCCCTGTCTCTCTCTCTCCCTTTTCGTTGTCTTTCTGTTTGTCCCTGTCTCTCTCACTCCGTCTTTCGCTCTCTTTTAGTTTGTCCCTATCTCTCCCTCTCTCTCCCTCTCTCGCTGTCTTTCTGCTTGTCCCTGTTGCACTGTCTCTCCCTCTGTCGCTGTCTTTCTTTTTGTCCCTCTCTGTCTCTTTCCCTCTCTCGCTGTCTTTCTGCTTGTCTCTTTCTCTCTCTCTTCCTCTCTCGCTGTCTTTCTTTTTGTCCCTGCCTCTCTCTCTCTCTCTCTCGCTGTCTTTCTGTTTGTCCCTGTCTCTCCCTGTCTCTCCCTCTCTCTCTGTTTTTCTGTTTATCCCTATCTCTCTCCCTCTCTCGCTGTCTTTCTGTTTGTCTCTGTCTCTCTCTCTATCCTTCTCTCGCTGTCTTTCTGTTTGTCCCTGCCTCTCTCTCTCCATCTCTCGCTGTCTTAATTTTTGGCCCTGCCTCTCTCTCTCCCTCTCTCGCTGTCTTTCTGTTTGTCCCTGTCTCTCCCTCTCTCTCTGTTTTTCTGTTTATCCCTATCTCTCTCCCTCTTTCGCTGTCTTTCTGTTTGGCTCTGTCTCTCTCTCTATCCTTCTCTCGCTGTCTTTCTGTTTGTCCCTGTCTCTCTCTAGCCTTCTCTCGCTGTCTTTCTTTTCATCCCTGTCTCTCGCTCTCCCTCTCTCGTTGTCTTTCTGTTTGTCTCTGTCTCTCTCTCTATCCCTCTCTCGCTGTCTTTCTGTTTGTCCCTGTCTCTCTCTCTCCCTCTCTCGTTGTCTTTCGGTTTGTCCCTGTTTCTCCCTCCCTCTCCCTCTCTCTCTGTTTTTCTGTTTATCCCTGTCTCTCTCTCTCCCTCTCTCGTTGTCATTCTGTTTGTCCCTGTCTCTCTCTTTCCCTCTCTCGCCATCTTTCTGTTTGTCCCTGTCTCCAACTCTCCCTCTCTTTCTGTCTTTCTCTTTGTCCCTGTCTCTCTCTTTCCCTCTCTCTCTGTCTTTCTGTTTGTCCCTGTCTCTCTCTGTCCCTCTCTCTCTGTCTTTCTTGTTGTCCCTGTTTCTCTCTCTACCTCTCTTGCTGTCTTTCTGTTTGTCCCTGTCTCTCTCACTCCCTCTCTCGCTGTCTTTCTGTTTGTCACTGTCTCTCTCTCTCCCTCTCTCGCTGTCTTTCTGTTTGTCACTGTCTCGCTCCCTCCCTCTCTCGCTGTCTTTCTGTTTGTCCCTGTCTCCAACTCTCCCTCTCTTTCTGTCTTTCCGTTTGTCCCTGTCTCTCTCTGTCCCTCTCTGGCTGTGTTTCTGTTTGTCCCTGTCTCTCTCTCTACCTCTCTTGCTTTCTTTCTGTTTGTCCCTGTTCTCCCTCTCTCTCACTCTCTCTCCGTTTTTCTGTTTATCCCTGTCTCTCTCCCTCTCTCGCTGTCTTTCTGTTCGTCCCTGTCTCTCTCTCTCCATCTCTCGCTGTCTTTCTGTTTGTCCCTGTCTCTCCCTCTCTCTCCCTCTCTCTCTGTTTTTCTGTTTGTCCCTGTCTCTCTCTCTCCCTCTCTCGTTGTCTTTCTTTTTGTCCCAGCCTCTCTCTCTCCCTCTCTCGCTGTCTTTCTTTTTGTCCCAGCCTCTCTCTCTCCCTCTCTCGCTGTCTTTCTGTTTGTCCCTGTCTCTCCCTCTCTCGCTGTTTTTCATTTGATCCCTTTCTCTCTCCCTCTCTCGCTGTCTTTCTGTTTGTCCCTGTCTCTCCCTCTCTCTCTGTTTTTCTGTTTATCCCTGTCTCTCTCCCTCTCTCGCTGTCCTTCTGTTCGTCCCTGTCTCTCTCTCTCCATCTCTCGCTGTCTTTCTGTTTGTCCCTGTCTCTCCCTCTCTCTCCCTCTCTCTCTGTTTTTCTGTTTGTCCCTGTCTCTCTCTCTCCCTCTCTCGTTGTCTTTCTTTTTGTCCCTGTCTCTCTCTCTACCTCTCTTGCTTTCTTTCTGTTTGTCCCTGTTCTCCCTCTCTCTCCCTCTCTCTCTGTTTTTCTGTTTATCCCTGTCTCTCTCCCTCTCTCGCTGTCTTTCTTTTTGTCCCAGCCTCTCTCTCTCCCTCTCTCGCTGTCTTTCTGTTTGTCCCTGTCTCTCCCTCTCTCGCTGTTTTTCATTTGATCCCTTTCTCTCTCCCTCTCTCGCTGTCTTTCTTTTTGTCTCTGTCTCTCTCTCTATCCTTCTCTCGCTGTCTTTCTGTTTGTCCCTGTCTCTCTCTCTCCCTCTCTCGGTGTCTTTCAGTTTCTCCCTGTCTCTCTCTCTCCATCTTTCGCTGTCTTTCTTTTTGTCCCTGTCTCTCCCTCTCTCTCCCTCTCTCTCTGTTTTTCTGTTTGTCCCTGTCTCTCTCTCTCCCACTCTCGCTGTCTTTCTGTTTTTCTCTGTCTCTCTCTCTATCCCTCTCTCACTGTCTTTCTGTTTGTCCCTGTCTAGCTCTCTCCCTCTCTCGTTGTCTTTTGGTTTGTTCCTGTCTCTCTGTCTCCCTCTTTCGCTGTCTTTCTGTTCGTCCCTGCCGCTCCCTGTCTCTCTCTCTTTCTCTGTTTTTCTGTTTACCACTGTCTCTCTCCCTCTCTCGCTGTCTGTCTTTTTGTCCCTGCCTCTGTCTCTCCCTCTCTCGTTGTCTTTCTGTTTGTCCCTATCTAGCTCTCTCCCTCTTTCGCTGTCTTTCTGTTTCTCCCTGTCGTTTCCTCTCTCTCCCTCTCTCTCTGTTTCTCTGTTTGTCCCTTTCTCTCTCTCTCCCTTTCTCGCTGTCTTTCTGTTGGTCCCTGTCTCTCTCTCTCCCCTTTCGTTGTCTTTCTGTTTGTCCCTGTCTCTCTCACTCCGTCTTTCGCTCTCTTTTAGTTTGTCCCTGTCTCTCCCTCTCTCTCCCTCTCTCGCTGTCTTTCTGTTTGTCACTGTCTCTCTCTCTCCCACTCTCGCTGTCTTTCTGCTTGTCTCTTCTCTCTCTCTCTCCCTCTCTCGCTGTCTCTCTTTTTGTCCCTGCCTCTCTCTCTCCCTCTCTCGCTTTCTTTCTGTTTGTCCCTGTCTCTCCCTCTCTCTCTGTTTTTCTGTTTATCCCTATCTCTCTCCCTCTCTCGCTGGCTTTCTGTTTGTCTTTGTCTCTCTCTCTATCCTTCGCTCACTGTCTTTATGTTTGGCTCTGTCTCTCTCTCTATCCTTCTCTCGCTGTCTTTCTGTTTGTCCCTTTCTCTCTCTCTCTCTCTCTCGTTGTCTTTCGGTTTGTCCCTGTCTCTCTCTCTCCCTCTCTCGCTGTCTTTCTGTTTGTCCCTGCCTCTCTCTCTCCCTCTCTCGCTGTCTTTTGTTTGTCCCTGTCTCTCGCTCTCCCTCTCTCGCTGTCTTTCTGTTTGTCTCTGTCTCTCTCTCGATCGCTCTCTCGCTGTCTTTCAGTTTGTCCCTGTCTCTCTCTCTCCCTCTTTCGCTGTCTTTCAGTTTGTCCCTGTCTCTCCCACTCTCTCCGTTTTTCTGTTTGTCCCAGCCTCTCTCTCTCCCTCTTTCGCTGTTTTTCTGTTTGTCCCTGTCTCTCGCTCTCCCTCTCTCGCTGTCTTTCTGTTTGTCTCTTTCTCTCTCTGTATCCCTCTCTCGCTGTCTTTCTGTTTGTCCCTGTCTCTCTCTCTCCCTCTCTTGCTGTCTATCTGTTTGTCGCTGTACCTCTCTCTCCCTCTCTCTCTGTCTTTCTGTTTGACCCCTCGCTCTATCTCTCTCTCTCTCTGTCTTTCTGCTTGTCCCTGTTTCTCTCAGTCTCTCGCTGTCTTTCTGTTTGTCCCTGTCAATCTCTCTCCCTCTCTCGCTGTCTTTCTGCTTGTCCCTGTGTCTCTCTTCTCTCCCACTCTCGCTGTGTTTCTGTTTGTCCCTGTCTCTCTCTCTCCCTCCCTCATTGTCTTTCTGTTTGTCCCTGTCTCTGTCTCTCCCTCTTTAGCTCTCTTTCTGTTTGTCCCTGTCTCTCCCTCTCACTGCCTCTCGCTCTGTTATTCTGTTTGTCCCTGCCTCTCTCTCTCCCTCTCTATCTGTCTTTCTGTTTGTCTCTGTCTCTCTCTCTATCCCTCTCTCGCTGTCTTTCTGTTTGTCTCTGTCTCTCTCTCTCTCCCTCTCTCGTTGTCTTTCTGTTTGCCCCTGTCTAGCTCTCTCCCTCTTTCGCTCTCTTTCTGTTTGTTTGTCTCTCCGTCTCTCTCCCTCTCTCTGTGTTTCTCTGTTTGTCCCTGTCTCTCTCTCTCCCTTTCTCGCTGTCTTTCTGTTGGTCCCTGTCTCTCTCTCTCCCTCTCTCGCTGTCTTTCAGTTTGTCCCTTTCTCTCTCTCTCCCTCTTTCGCTGTCTTTCAGTTTGTCCCTGTCTCTCCCGCTCTCTCCGTTTTTCTGTTTGTCCCTGTCTCTCTCTATCCCTCTCTTGCTGTCTTTCTGTTTGTCCCTGTCTCTCTCTCTCCCTCTCTCGCTGTCTTTCTGTTTGTCACTGTCTCTCTCTCTCCCACTCTCGCTGTCTTTCTGCTTGTCTCTATCTCTCTCTCTCTCTCCATCTCTCGCTGTCTTTCTGATTGACCCTGTCTCTCTCTCTCCCTCTCTCGCTGTCTATCTCTTCGTCCCTGTCTCTCTCTTCCCCTCTCTCCCTGTCTTTCTGTTTGTCATCTGTCCCTCTCTCTCCCTCTCTCTCTGTCTTTCTGTTTGTCCCAGTCTCTCTCTCTCTCTCTCTCGCTGTCTTTCCGTTTGTCCCTCTCTCTCTCTCTCCCTCTCTCGCTGTCTTTCTGCTTGTCCCTATCTCGCCCTCTCCCTCTCTCGCTGTCTTTCTGTTTGTCCCTGTCTCTCTCTTTCCCTCTGTCGCTGTCTTTCTGTTTGTCCCTGTCTCTCTCTCTCCCTCTCTCACTGACTTTCTGTTTGTCCCTGTCTCTCTCACACCCTCTCGCTCTGTCTTTCTGTTTGTCCCTGTCTCTCTCTCTCCCTCTCTTGCTGTCTTTCTGTTTGTCCCTGTCTCTCTCTCTCCCTCTGTCGCAGTCTTTCTGCTTGTCCCTATCTCGCCCTCTCCCTCTCTCGCAGTCCTTCTGTTTGTCCCTGTCTCTCTCTCTCCCTCTGTCGCTGTCTTTCTGTTTGTCCCGTCTCTCTATCTCTCTCTCTCACTGACTATCTGTTTGTCCCTGTCCCTCTCTCTCCCTCTCTCTGTCTTTCTGTTTGTCCCGTCTCTCTATCTCTCTCTCTCACTGTCTTTCTGTTTGTCCCTGTCTCTCTCTCTCCCTCTCTCACTGACTATCTGTTTGTCCCTGTCCCTCTCTCTCCCTCTCTCTGTCTTTCTGTTTGTCCCGTCTCTCTATCTCTCTCTCTCTCTGTGTTTCTGCTAGTCCCTGTCTCTCTCTATCTCTCCCACTCTCCCTGTCCCTCTCTCTCCCTCTCTCTCTGTCTTTCTGTTTGTCCCGTCTCTCTGTCTCTCTCTCTCTCTGTGTTTCTGCTTGTCCCTGTTTCTCTCTCTCCCTCTCTCGCTGTCTTTCTGTTTGCCACTGTTTCTCTCTCTACCTCTCTCGCTGTCTTTCTGTTTGTCCCTGTCTCTCTCTCTCCCTCTGTCGTTGTCTTTCTGTTTGTCCCTGTCTCTCTCTCACCCTCTGTCGCTGTCTTTCTGTTTGTCCCTCTCTCTCCGTCTCTCACTGACTTTCTGTTTGTCCCTGTCTCTCTCACACCCTCTCGCTCTGTCTTTCTGTTTGTCCCTGTCTCTCTCTCTCCCTCTCTCGCAGTCTTTCTGCTTGTCCCTATCTCGCCCTCTCCCTCTCTCGCTGTCCTTCTGTTTGTCCCTGTCTCTCTCTCTCCCTCTGTCGCTGTCTTTCTGTTTGTCCCTGTCTCTCTCTCTCCCTCTCTCACTGACTATCTGTTTGTCCCTGTCCCTCTCTCTCCCTCTCTCTCTGTCTTTCTGTTTGTCCCGTCTCTCTATCTCTCTCTCTCTGTCTTTCTGCTTGTCCCTGTCTCTCTCTATCTCTCCCACTCTCCCTGTCTCTCTCTCTCCCTCTCTCACTGTCTTTCTGTTTGTCCCGTCTCTCTATCTCTCTCTCTCTCTGTGTTTCTGCTTGTCCCTGTCTCTCTCTATCTCTCCCACTCTCCCTGTCCATCTCTCTCCCTCTCTCTCTGTCTTTCTGTTTGTCCCGTCTCTCTGTCTCTCTCTCTCTCTCTGTTTCTGCTTGTCCCTGTTTCTCTCTCTCTCTCTCTCTCTGTGTTTCTGCTTGTCCCTGTTTCTCTCTCTCTCTCTCTCTCTGTGTTTCTGTTTGTCCCTGTTTCTCTCTTTCCCTCTCTTGCTGTCTTTCTGTTTGTCCCTGTCTCCCTCTCTCCCTCTCTTGCTGTCTTTCTGTTTGTCACTGTCTCTCTCTCTCCCTCTCTCGCAGTCTTTCTGCTTGTCCCTATCTCGCCCTCTCCCTCTCTCGCTGTCCTTCTGTTTGTCCCTGTCTCTCTCTCTCCCTCTGTCGCTGTCTTTCTGTTTGTCCCTGTCTCTCTCTCTCCCTCTCTCACTGACTATCTGTTTGTCCCTGTCCCTCTCTCTCCCTCTCTCTCTGTCTTTCTGTTTGTCCCGTCTCTCTATCTCTCTCTCTCTGTCTTTCTGCTTGTCCCTGTCTCTCTCTATCTCTCCCACTCTCCCTGTCTCTCTCTCTCCCTCTCTCACTGTCTTTCTGTTTGTCCCGTCTCTCTATCTCTCTCTCTCTCTGTGTTTCTGCTTGTCCCTGTCTCTCTCTATCTCTCCCACTCTCCCTGTCCCTCTCTCTCCCTCTCTCTCTGTCTTTCTGTTTGTCCCGTCTCTCTGTCTCTCTCTCTCTCTCTGTTTCTGCTTGTCCCTGTTTCTCTCTCTCTCTCTCTCTCTGTGTTTCTGCTTGTCCCTGTTTCTCTCTCTCTCTCTCTCTCTGTGTTTCTGTTTGTCCCTGTCTCTCTCTTTCCCTCTCTTGCTGTCTTTCTGTTTGTCCCTGTCTCCCTCTCTCCCTCTCTTGCTGTCTTTCTGTTTGTCACTGTCTCTCTCTCTCCCTATCTCGCTGTCTTTCTGTTTGTCACTGTCTCTCTCTCTCCCACTCTTGCTGTCCTTCTGCTTGTCTCTATCTCTCTCTCTCTCACCCTATCTCGCAGTCTTTCTTTTTTGTCCCTGTCTCTCTGCCTCCCTCTCTCGCTGTCTTTCTGTTCATCCCTGTGTCTCTCTCTCCCTCTCTCGTTGTCTTTCTGTTTGTCCCTGTCTCTCTTACTTCCTCTCTCCCTCTCTCACTGTCTTTCTGTTTGTCCCTGTACCTCTCTCTCCCTCTCTCTCTGTCTTTCTGTTTGACCCCTCTCTCTCTCTCTCTCTCTCTCTTTGTTTCTGCTTGTCCCTGTTTCTCTCTCTCCCTCTCTCGCTGTCTTTCTGTTTGTCCCTGTCAATCTCTCTCCCTCTCTCGCTGTCTTTCTGCTTGTCCCTGTGTCTCTCTTCTCTCCCACTCTCACTGTCTTTCTGTTTGTCCCTGTCTCTCTCTCTCCCTCCCTCGTTGTCTTTCTGTTTGTCCCTGTCTCTGTCTCTCCCTCTTTAGCTCTCTTTCTGTTTGTCCCTGTCTCTCCCTCTCACTGCCTCTCGCTCTGTTATACTGTTTGTCCCTGCCTCTCTCTCTCCCTCTCTCTCTGTCTTTCATTTCATCCCTGTCTTTGTCTCTCCCTCTCTCGCTGTCTTTCTGTTTGTTTCTGTCTCTCTCTATATCCCTCTCTCGCTGTCTTTCTGTTTGTCTCTGTCTCTCTCTCTCCCTCTCTCGTTGTCTTTCTGTTTGCCCCTGTCTAGCTCTCTCCATCTTTCGCTCTCTTTCTGTTTGTTCCTGTCTCTCCCTCTCTCTCTGTTTCTCTGTTTGTCCCTGTCTCTCTCTCTCCCTTTTCGTTGTCTTTCTGTTTGTCCCTGTCTCTCTCACTCCGTCTTTCGCTCTCTTTTAGTTTGTCCCTATCTCTCCCTCTCTCTCCCTCTCTCGCTGTCTTTCTGTTTGTCCCTGTTGCACTGTCTCTCCCTCTGTCGCTGTCTTTCTTTTTGTCCCTCTCTGTCTCTTTCCCTCTCTCGCTGTCTTTCTGCTTGTCTCTTTCTCTCTCTCTTCCTCTCTCGCTGTCTTTCTTTTTGTCCCTGCCTCTCTCTCTCTCTCTCTCGCTGTCTTTCTGTTTGTCCCTGTCTCTCCCTGTCTCTCCCTCTCTCTCTGTTTTTCTGTTTATCCCTATCTCTCTCCCTCTCTCGCTGTCTTTCTGTTTGTCTCTGTCTCTCTCTCTATCCTTCTCTCGCTGTCTTTCTGTTTGTCCCTGCCTCTCTCTCTCCATCTCTCGCTGTCTTAATTTTTGGCCCTGCCTCTCTCTCTCCCTCTCTCGCTGTCTTTCTGTTTGTCCCTGTCTCTCCCTCTCTCTCTGTTTTTCTGTTTATCCCTATCTCTCTCCCTCTTTCGCTGTCTTTCTGTTTGTCTCTGTCTCTCTCTCTATCCTTCTCTCGCTGTCTTTCTGTTTGTCCCTGTCTCTCTCTAGCCTTCTCTCGCTGTCTTTCTTTTCATCCCTGTCTCTCGCTCTCCCTCTCTCGTTGTCTTTCTGTTTGTCTCTGTCTCTCTCTCTATCCCTCTCTCGCTGTCTTTCTGTTTGTCCCTGTCTCTCTCTCTCCCTCTCTCGTTGTCTTTCGGTTTGTCCCTGTTTCTCCCTCCCTCTCCCTCTCTCTCTGTTTTTCTGTTTATCCCTGTCTCTCTCTCTCCCTCTCTCGTTGTCATTCTGTTTGTCCCTGTCTCTCTCTTTCCCTCTCTCGCCATCTTTCTGTTTGTCCCTGTCTCCAACTCTCCCTCTCTTTCTGTCTTTCTCTTTGTCCCTGTCTCTCTCTTTCCCTCTCTCTCTGTCTTTCTGTTTGTCCCTGTCTCTCTCTGTCCCTCTCTCTCTGTCTTTCTTGTTGTCCCTGTTTCTCTCTCTACCTCTCTTGCTGTCTTTCTGTTTGTCCCTGTCTCTCTCACTCCCTCTCTCGCTGTCTTTCTGTTTGTCACTGTCTCTCTCTCTCCCTCTCTCGCTGTCTTTCTGTTTGTCACTGTCTCGCTCCCTCCCTCTCTCGCTGTCTTTCTGTTTGTCCCTGTCTCCAACTCTCCCTCTCTTTCTGTCTTTCCGTTTGTCCCTGTCTCTCTCTGTCCCTCTCTGGCTGTGTTTCTGTTTGTCCCTGTCTCTCTCTCTACCTCTCTTGCTTTCTTTCTGTTTGTCCCTGTTCTCCCTCTCTCTCACTCTCTCTCCGTTTTTCTGTTTATCCCTGTCTCTCTCCCTCTCTCGCTGTCTTTCTGTTCGTCCCTGTCTCTCTCTCTCCATCTCTCGCTGTCTTTCTGTTTGTCCCTGTCTCTCCCTCTCTCTCCCTCTCTCTCTGTTTTTCTGTTTGTCCCTGTCTCTCTCTCTCCCTCTCTCGTTGTCTTTCTTTTTGTCCCAGCCTCTCTCTCTCCCTCTCTCGCTGTCTTTCTTTTTGTCCCAGCCTCTCTCTCTCCCTCTCTCGCTGTCTTTCTGTTTGTCCCTGTCTCTCCCTCTCTCGCTGTTTTTCATTTGATCCCTTTCTCTCTCCCTCTCTCGCTGTCTTTCTTTTTGTCCCTGCCTCTCTCTCTCCCTCTCTCGCTGTCTTTCTGTTTGTCCCTGTCTCTCCCTCTCTCTCTGTTTTTCTGTTTATCCCTGTCTCTCTCCCTCTCTCGCTGTCCTTCTGTTCGTCCCTGTCTCTCTCTCTCCATCTCTCGCTGTCTTTCTGTTTGTCCCTGTCTCTCCCTCTCTCTCCCTCTCTCTCTGTTTTTCTGTTTGTCCCTGTCTCTCTCTCTCCCTCTCTCGTTGTCTTTCTTTTTGTCCCTGTCTCTCTCTCTACCTCTCTTGCTTTCTTTCTGTTTGTCCCTGTTCTCCCTCTCTCTCCCTCTCTCTCTGTTTTTCTCTTTATCCCTGTCTCTCTCCCTCTCTCGCTGTCTTTCTTTTTGTCCCAGCCTCTCTCTCTCCCTCTCTCGCTGTCTTTCTGTTTGTCCCTGTCTCTCCCTCTCTCGCTGTTTTTCATTTGATCCCTTTCTCTCTCCTTCTCTCGCTGTCTTTCTGTTTGTCCCTGTCTCTCTCTCTCCCTCTCTCGGTGTCTTTCAGTTTCTCCCTGTCTCTCTCTCTCCATCTTTCGCTGTCTTTCTTTTTGTCCCTGTCTCTCCCTCTCTCTCCCTCTCTCTCTGTTTTTCTGTTTGTCCCTGTCTCTCTCTCTCCCACTCTCGCTGTCTTTCTGTTTTTCTCTGTCTCTCTCTCTATCCCTCTCTCACTGTCTTTCTGTTTGTCCCTGTCTAGCTCTCTCCCTCTCTCGTTGTCTTTTGGTTTGTTCCTGTCTCTCTGTCTCCCTCTTTCGCTGTCTTTCTGTTCGTCCCTGCCGCTCCCTGTCTCTCTCTCTTTCTCTGTTTTTCTGTTTACCACTGTCTCTCTCCCTCTCTCGCTGTCTGTCTTTTTGTCCCTGCCTCTGTCTCTCCCTCTCTCGTTGTCTTTCTGTTTGTCCCTATCTAGCTCTCTCCCTCTTTCGCTGTCTTTCTGTTTCTCCCTGTCGTTTCCTCTCTCTCCCTCTCTCTCTGTTTCTCTGTTTGTCCCTTTCTCTCTCTCTCCCTTTCTCGCTGTCTTTCTGTTGGTCCCTGTCTCTCTCTCTCCCCTTTCGTTGTCTTTCTGTTTGTCCCTGTCTCTCTCACTCCGTCTTTCGCTCTCTTTTAGTTTGTCCCTGTCTCTCTCTCTCCCTCTCTCGCTGTCTCTCTTTTTGTCCCTGCCTCTCTCTCTCCCTCTCTCGCTTTCTTTCTGTTTGTCCCTGTCTCTCCCTGTCTCTCCCTCTCTCTCTGTTTTTCTGTTTATCCCTATCTCTCTCCCTCTCTCGCTGGCTTTCTGTTTGTCTTTGTCTCTCTCTCTATCCTTCGCTCACTGTCTTTATGTTTGGCTCTGTCTCTCTCTCTATCCTTCTCTCGCTGTCTTTCTGTTTGTCCCTTTCTCTCTCTCTCTCTCTCTCGTTGTCTTTCGGTTTGTCCCTGTCTCTCTCTCTCCCTCTCTCGCTGTCTTTCTGTTTGTCCCTGCCTCTCTCTCTCCCTCTCTCGCTGTCTTTTGTTCGTCCCTGTCTCTCGCTCTCCCTCTTTCGCTGTCTTTCTGTTTGTCTCTGTCTCTCTCTCTCTTTCTCTCTCTCGTTGTCTTTCGGTTTGTCCCTGTCTCTCTCTCTCCCTCTCTCGCTGTCTTTCTGTTTGTCCCTGCCTCTCTTTCTCCCTCTCTCGCTGTCTTTTGTTCGTCCCTGTCTCTCTCTCTCCCTCTTTCGCTGTCTTTCAGTTTGTCCCTGTCTCTCCCACTCTCTCCGTTTTTCTGTTTGTCCCAGCCTCTCTCTCTCCCTCTTTCGCTGTTTTTCTGTTTGTCCCAGTCTCTCTCTCTCCCTCTCTCGCTGTCTTTCTGTTTGTCTCTGTCTCTCACTCTGTCCCTCTCTCGCTGTCTTTCTGTTTGTCCATGTCTCTCTCTCTCCCTCTCTCTTTGTCTTTCGGTTTGTCCCTGTCTCTCTCTCTCCCTCTTTCGCTGTCTTTCTGTTTGTTTCTGTCTCTCTCTATATCCCTCTCTCGCTGTCTTTCTGTTTGTCTCTGTCTCTCTCTCTCCCTCTCTCGTTGTCTTTCTGTTTGCCCCTGTCTAGCTCTCTCCATCTTTCGCTCTCTTTCTGTTTGTTCCTGTCTCTCCCTCTCTCTCTGTTTCTCTGTTTGTCCCTGTCTCTCTCTCTCCCTTTTCGTTGTCTTTCTGTTTGTCCCTGTCTCTCTCACTCCGTCTTTCGCTCTCTTTTAGTTTGTCCCTATCTCTCCCTCTCTCTCCCTCTCTCGCTGTCTTTCTGTTTGTCCCTGTTGCACTGTCTCTCCCTCTGTCGCTGTCTTTCTTTTTGTCCCTCTCTGTCTCTTTCCCTCTCTCGCTGTCTTTCTGCTTGTCTCTTTCTCTCTCTCTTCCTCTCTCGCTGTCTTTCTTTTTGTCCCTGCCTCTCTCTCTCTCTCTCTCGCTGTCTTTCTGTTTGTCCCTGTCTCTCCCTGTCTCTCCCTCTCTCTCTGTTTTTCTGTTTATCCCTATCTCTCTCCCTCTCTCGCTGTCTTTCTGTTTGTCTCTGTCTCTCTCTCTATCCTTCTCTCGCTGTCTTTCTGTTTGTCCCTGCCTCTCTCTCTCCATCTCTCGCTGTCTTAATTTTTGGCCCTGCCTCTCTCTCTCCCTCTCTCGCTGTCTTTCTGTTTGTCCCTGTCTCTCCCTCTCTCTCTGTTTTTCTGTTTATCCCTATCTCTCTCCCTCTTTCGCTGTCTTTCTGTTTGTCTCTGTCTCTCTCTCTATCCTTCTCTCGCTGTCTTTCTGTTTGTCCCTGTCTCTCTCTAGCCTTCTCTCGCTGTCTTTCTTTTCATCCCTGTCTCTCGCTCTCCCTCTCTCGTTGTCTTTCTGTTTGTCTCTGTCTCTCTCTCTATCCCTCTCTCGCTGTCTTTCTGTTTGTCCCTGTCTCTCTCTCTCCCTCTCTCGTTGTCTTTCGGTTTGTCCCTGTTTCTCCCTCCCTCTCCCTCTCTCTCTGTTTTTCTGTTTATCCCTGTCTCTCTCTCTCCCTCTCTCGCTGTCTTTCTGTTGGTCCCTGCCTCTCTCTCTCCCCTTTCGTTGTCTTTCTGTTTGTCCCTGTCTCCCTCACTCCGTCTTTCGCTCACTTTTAGTTTGTCCCTGTCTCTCCCTCTCTCTCCCTCTCTCGCTATCTTTCTGTTCGTCCCTGTCTCTCTCTAACTCTCTCTTGCTGTCTTTCTGTTTGTCCCTGTCTCACTGTCTCTCCCTCTCTCGCTGTCTTTCTTTTTGTCCCTCTCTGTCTCTTTCCCTCTCTGGCTGTCTTTCTGTTTGTCACTGTCTCTCTCCCTCCCTCTCTCGCTGTCTTTCTGTTTGTCCCTGTCTCCAACTCTCCCTCTCTTTCTGTCTTTCTGTTTGTCCCTGTCTCCCTCTTTCCCTCTCTCTCTGTCTTTCTGTTTGTCCCTGTCTCTCTCTGTCCCTCTCTCGCTGTGTTTCTCTTTGTCCCTGTCTCTCTCATTCCCTCTCTTGCTGTCTTTCTGTTTGTCCCTGTCTCTCTCACTCCCTCTCTCGCAGTCTTTCTTTTTGTCCCTGTCTCTCTCTCTCCAGCTCTCGCTGTCTTTCTGTTTGTCCCTGTCTCTCCCTCTCTCTCCCTCTCTCTCTGTTTTTCTGGTTGTCTCTGTCTCTCTCTCTCCCTCTCTCGTTGTCTTTCCTTTTGTCCCAGCATCTCTCTCTCCCTCTCTCGCTGTCTTTCTTTTTGTCCCAGCCTCTCTCTCTCCCTCTCTCGCTGTCTTTCTGTTTGTCCCTGTCTCTCCCTCTCTCGCTGTTTTTCATTTGATCCCTTTCTCTCTCCCTCTCTCGCTGTCTTTGTTTTTGTCCCTGCCTCTCTCTCTCCCTCTCTCGCTGTCTTTCTGTTTGTCCCTGTCTCTCCCTCTCTCTCTGTTTTTCTGTTTATCCCTGTCTCTCTCCCTCTCTCGCTGTCTTTCTGTTTGTCTCTGTCTCTCTCTCTATCCTTATCTCGCTGTCTTTCTGTTTGTCTCTGTCTCTCTCTCTATCCTTCTCTCGCTGTCTTTCTTTTTGTCCCTGTCTCTCCCTCTCTCTCCCTCTCTCTCTGTTTTTCTGTTTGTCCCTGTCTCTCTCTCTCCCACTCTCGCTGTCTTTCTGTTTTTCTCTGTCTCTCTCTCTATCCCTCTCTCACTGTCTTTCTGTTTGTCCTTGTCTAGCTCTCTCCCTCTCTCGTTGTCTTTTGGTTTGTCCCTGTCTCTCTCTCCCTCTTTCGCTGTCTTTCTGTTTGTCCCTGTCTCTCCCTCTCTCTCCCTCTCTCTCCGTTTTTCTGTTTGTCCCTGTCTCTCTCTCTCCCTCTCTCGCTGCTTTCTGTTCGTCCCTGCCGCTCCCTGTCCCTCCCTCTTACTCTGTTTTTCTGTTTACCACTGTCTCTCTCCCTCTCTCGCTGTCTGTCATTTTGTCCCTGCCTCTGTCTCTCCCTCTCTCGTTGTCTTTCTGTTTGTCCCTGCCTCTCTCTCTCCCTCTCTCGCTGTCTCTATTTTTGTCCCTGCCTCTCTCTCTCCCTCTCTCGCTGCCTTTTGTTCGTCCCTGTGTCTCGCTCTCCCTCTCTCGCTGTCTTTCTGTTTGTCTCTGTCTCTCTCTCGATCCCTCTCTCGCTGTCTTTCGGTTTGTCCCTGTCTCTCTCTCTCCCTCTCTCGCTGTCTTTCTGTTTGTCCCTGCCTCTCTCTCTCCCTCTCTCGCTGTCTTTTGTTCGTCCCTGTGTCTCGCTCTCCCTCTCTCGCTGTCTTTCTGTTTGTCTCTGTCCCTCTCTCGATCCCTCTCTCGCTGTCTTTCTGTTTGTCCCTGTCTCTCTCTCTCCCTCTCTCGCTGTCTTTCAGTTTGTCCCTGTCTCTCTCTCTCCCTCTTTCGCTGTCTTTCAGTTTGTCCCTGTCTCTCCCACTTCTCCGTTTTTCTGTTTGTCCCAGCCTCTCTCTCTCCCTCTTTCGCTGTTTTTCTGTTTGTCCCTGTCTCTCTCTCTCTCCCTCTCTCGCTGTCTTTCTGTTTGTCTCTGTCTCTCACTCTATCCCTCTCTCTCTGTTTTTCTGTTTGTCCCTGTCTCTCTCTCTCCCTTTCTCGCTGTCTTTCTGTTGGTCCCTGCCTCTCTCTCTCCCCTTTCGTTGTCTTTCTGTTTGTCCCTTTCTCCCTCACTCCGTCTTTCGCTCTCTTTTAGTTTGTCCCTGTCTCTCCCTCTCTCTCCCTTTCTCGCTATCTTTCTGTTCGTCCCTGTCTCTCTCTAACTCTCTCTTGCTGTCTTTCTGTTTGTCCCTGTCTCACTGTCTCTCCCTCTGTCGCTGTCTTTCATTTTGTCCCTCTCTGTCTCTTTCCCTCTCTCGCTGTCTTTCTGTTTGTCCCTGTCTCTCTCTCTCCCTCTCTCGCTGTCTTTCTTTTTGTCCCTGCCTCTCTCTCTCCCTCTCTCGCTGACTTTCTGTTTGTCACTGTCTCTCTCCCTCCCTCTCTCGCTGTCTTTCTGTTTGTCCCTGTCTCCAACTCTCCCTCTCTTTCTGTCTTTCTGTTTGTCCCTGTCTCCCTCTTTCCCTCTCTCTCTGTCTTTCTGTTAGTCCCTGTCTCTCTCTGTCCCTCTCTCGCTGTGTTTCTCTTTGTCCCTGTCTCTCTCATTCCCTCTCTTGCTGTCTTTCTGTTTGTCCCTGTCTCTCTCACTCCCTCTCTCGCAGTCTTTCTTTTTGTCCCTGTCTCTCTCTCTACCTCTCTTGCTTTCTTTCTGTTTGTCCCTGTTCTCCCTCTCTCTCCCTCTCTCTCCGTTTTTCTGTTTATCCCTGTGCCTCTCCCTCTCTCGCTGTCTTTCTGTTCGTCCCTGTCTCTCTCTCTCCATCTCTCGCTGTCTTTCTGTTTGTCCCTGTCTCTCTCTCTCCCTCCCTCGTTGTCTTTCTTTTTGTCCCAGCCTCTCTCTCTCCCTCTCTCGCTGTCTTTCTTTTTGTCCCAGCCTCTCTCTCTCCCTCTCTCGCTGTCTTTCTGTTTGTCCCTGTCTCTCCCTCTCTCGCTGTTTTACATTTGATCCCTTTCTCTCTCCCTCTCTCGCTGTCTTTCTTTTTGTCCCTGCCTCTCTCTCTCCCTCTCTCGCTGTCTTTCTGTTTGTCCCTGTCTCTCCCTCTCTCTCTGTTTTTCTGTTTATCCCTGTCTCTCTCCCTCTCTCGCTATCTTTCTGTTTGTCTCTGTCTCTCTCTCTATCCTTCTCTCACTGTCTTTCTGTTTGTCTCTGTCTCTCTCTCTATCCTTCTCTCGCTGTCTTTCTGTTTGTCCCTGTCTCTCTCTCTCCCTCTCTCGGTGTCTTTCAGTTTCTCCCTGTCTCTCTCTCTCCATCATTCGCTGTCTTTCTTTTTGTCCCTGTCTCTCCCTCTCTCTCCCTCTCTCTCTGTTTTTCTGTTTGTCCCTATCTCTCTCTCTCCCACTCTCGCTGTCTTTCTGTTTTTCTCTGTCTCTCTCTCTATCCCTCTCTCACTGTCTTTCTGTTTGTCCCTGTCTAGCTCTCTCCCTCTCTCGTTGTCTTTTGGTTTGTCCCTGTCTCTCTCTCTCCCTCTTTCGCTGTCTTTCTGTTTGTCCCTGCCTCTGTCTCTCCCTCTCTCGTTGTCTTTCTGTTTGTCACTGTCTAGCTCTCTCCCTCTTTCGCTGCTTTCTGTTCGTCCCTGTCGCACCCTGTCTCTCCCTATTTCTCTGTTTTTCTGTTTACCACTGTCTCTCTCCCTCTCTCGCTGTCTGTCTTTTTGTCCCTGCCTCTCTCTCTCCCTCTCTCGCTGTCTTTCTGTTCGTCCCTGTCTCTCGCACTACCTCTCTCGCTATCTTTCTGTTTGTCTCTGTCTCTCTCTCTATCCCTCTCTCGCTGTCTTTCTGTTTGTCCCTGTCTCTCTCTCTCCCTCTCTCGTTGTCTTTCGGTTTGTCTCTGTCTCTCCCTCTCTCTCCCTCTCTCTCTGTTTTTCTGTTGATCCCTGTCTCGCTCTCTCCCTCTCTCGCTGTATTTCTGTTTGTCCCTGTCACTCTCTTTCCCTCTCTCGCTGTCTTTCTGTTTGTCCCTGTCTCTCTCTCTCCCTCTCTCGCTGTCTTTCTGTTTGTCCCTGTCTCTCTCTTTCCCTCTCTCGCCATCTTTCTGTTTGTCCCTGTCTCTCTCTCTCCCTCTCTCGCTGTCTTTCTGTTTGTCCCAGTCTCCAACTCTCCCTCTCTTTCTGTCTTTCTGTTTGTCCCTGTCTCTCCCTCTCTCTCTGTTTTTCTGTTTATCCCTGTCTCTCTACCTCTCTCGCTGTCTTTCTGTTTGTCCCTGTCTCTCTCTCTCCCACTCTCGCTGTCTTTCTGCTTGTCTCTTCTCTCTCTCGCTCCCTCTCTCGCTGTCTCTCTTTTTGTCCCTGCCTCTCTCTCTCCCTCTCTCGCTTTCTTTCTGTTTGTCCCTGTCTCTCCCTGTCTCTCCCTCTCTCTCTGTTTTTCTGTTTATCCCTATCTCTCTCCCTCTCTCGCTGGCTTTCTGTTTGTCTCTGTCTCTCACTCTATCCCTCTCTCTCTGTTTTTCTGTTTGTCCCTGTCTCTCTCTCTCCCTTTCTCACTGTCTTTCTGTTTGTCCCTGCCTCTCTCTCTCCCCTTTCGTTGTCTTTCTGTTTGTCCCTGTCTCCCTCACTCCGTCTTTCGCTCTCTTTTAGTTTGTCCCTGTCTCTCCCTCTCTCTCCCTTTCTCGCTATCTTTCTGTTCGTCCCTGTCTCTCTCTAACTCTCTCTTGCTGTCTTTCTGTTTGTCCCTGTCTCACTGTCTCTCCCTCTGTCGCTGTCTTTCATTTTGTCCCTCTCTGTCTCTTTCCCTCTCTCGCTGTCTTTCTGTTTGTCCCTGTCTCTCTCTCTCCCTCTCTCGCTGTCTTTCTTTTTGTCCCTGCCTCTCTCTCTCCCTCTCTCGCTGACTTTCTGTTTGTCACTGTCTCTCTCCCTCCCTCTCTCGCTGTCTTTCTGTTTGTCCCTGTCTCCAACTCTCCCTCTCTTTCTGTCTTTCTGTTTGTCCCTGTCTCCCTCTTTCCCTCTCTCTCTGTCTTTCTGTTAGTCCCTGTCTCTCTCTGTCCCTCTCTCGCTGTGTTTCTGTTTGTCCCTGTCTCTCTCATTCCCTCTCTTGCTGTCTTTCTGTTTGTCCCTGTCTCTCTCACTCCCTCTCTCGCAGTCTTTCTTTTTGTCCCTGTCTCTCTCTCTACCTCTCTTGCTTTCTTTCTGTTTGTCCCTGTTCTCCCTCTCTCTCCCTCTCTCTCCGTTTTTCTGTTTATCCCTGTGCCTCTCCCTCTCTCGCTGTCTTTCTGTTCGTCCCTGTCTCTCTCTCTCCATCTCTCGCTGTCTTTCTGTTTGTCCCTGTCTCTCCCTCTCTCTCTGTTTTTCTGTTTGTCCCTGTCTCTCTCTCTCCCTCCCTCGTTGTCTTTCTTTTTGTCCCAGCCTCTCTCTCTCCCTCTCTCGCTGTCTTTCTTTTTGTCCCAGCCTCTCTCTCTCCCTCTCTCGCTGTCTTTCTGTTTGTCCCTGTCTCTCCCTCTCTCGCTGTTTTTCATTTGATCCCTTTCTCTCTCCCTCTCTCGCTGTCTTTCTTTTTGTCCCTGCCTCTCTCTCTCCCTCTCTCGCTGTCTTTCTGTTTGTCCCTGTCTCTCCCTCTCTCTCTGTTTTTCTGTTTATCTCTGTCTCTCTCCCTCTCTCGCTATCTTTCTGTTTGTCTCTGTCTCTCTCTCTATCCTTCTCTCACTGTCTTTCTGTTTGTCTCTGTCTCTCTCTCTATCCTTCTCTCGCTGTCTTTCTGTTTGTCCCTGTCTCTCTCTCTCCCTCTCTCGGTGTCTTTCAGTTTCTCCCTGTCTCTCTCTCTCCATCATTCGCTGTCTTTCTTTTTGTCCCTGTCTCTCCCTCTCTCTCCCTCTCTCTCTGTTTTTCTGTTTGTCCCTGTCTCTCTCTCTCCCACTCTCGCTGTCTTTCTGTTTTTCTCTGTCTCTCTCTCTATCCCTCTCTCACTGTCTTTCTGTTTGTCCCTGTCTAGCTCTCTCCCTCTCTCGTTGTCTTTCTGTTTGTCCCTGTCTCTCTCTCTCCCTCTTTCGCTGTCTTTCTGTTTGTCCCTGCCTCTGTCTCTCCCTCTCTTGTTGTCTTTCTGTTTGTCACTGTCTAGCTCTCTCCCTCTTTCGCTGCTTTCTGTTCGTCCCTGTCGCACCCTGTCTCTCCCTATTTCTCTGTTTTTCTGTTTACCACTGTCTCTCTCCCTCTCTCGCTGTCTGTCTTTTTGTCCCTGCCTCTCTCTCTCCCTCTCTCGCTGTCTTTCTGTTCGTCCCTGTCTCTCGCACTACCTCTCTCGCTATCTTTCTGTTTGTCTCTGTCTCTCTCTCTGTCCCTCTCTCGCTGTCTTTCTGTTTGTCCCTGTCTCTCTCTCTATCCCTCTCTCGCTGTCTTTCTGTTTGTCCCTGTCTCTCTCTGTCCCTCTCTCGCTGTCTTTCTGTTTGTCCCTGTCTCTCTCTCTCCCACTCTCGCTGTCTTTCTGCTTGTCTCTTCTCTCTCTCGCTCCCTCTCTCGCTGTCTCTCTTTTTGTCCCTGCCTCTCTCTCTCCCTCTCTCGCTTTCTTTCTGTTTGTCCCTGTCTCTCCCTGTCTCTCCCTCTCTCTCTGTTTTTCTGTTTATCCCTATCTCTCTCCCTCTCTCGCTGGCTTTCTGTTTGTCTCTGTCTCTCTCTCGATCCCTCTCTCGCTGTCTTTCTGTTTGTCTCTGTCTCTCTCTCGATCCCTCTCTCGCTGTCTTTCTGTTTGTCCCTGTCTCTCTCTCTCCCTCTTTCGCTGTCTTTCAGTTTGTCCCTGTCTCTCCCACTCTTTCCGTTTTTCTGTTTGTCCCAGCCTCTCTCTCTCCCTCTTTCGCTGTTTTTCTGTTTGTCCCTGTCTCTCTCTCTCCCTCTCTCGCTGTCTTTCTGTTTGTCTCTGTCCCTCACTCTATCCCTCTCTCTCTGTTTTTCTGTTTGTCCCTGTCTCTCTCTCTCCCTCTCTCGCTGTCTTTCTGCTTGTCTCTGCCTCTCCCTGTCTCTCCCATTTTCACTGTTTTTCTGTTTGCCACTGTCTCTCTCCCTCTCTCGCTGTCGTTCTTTTTGTCCCTGCCTCTCTCTCTCCCTCTCTCGTTGTCTTTTGTTCGTCCCTGTCTCTCCTTCTCCATCTTTCGCTGTCTTTCTGTTTGTACCTGTCTCTCTCTCTATCCCTCTCGCGCTTTCTTCCTGTTTGTCCCTGTCTCTCTCTCTCCCTTTCTCGCTGTCTTTCTGTTGGTCCCTGCCTCTCTCTCTCCCCTTTCGTTGTCTTTCTGTTTGTCCCTGTCTCCCTCACTCCGTCTTTCGCTCTCTTTTAGTTTGTCCCTGTCTCTCCCTCTCTCTCCCTTTCTCGCTATCTTTCTGTTCGTCCCTGTCTCTCTCTAACTCTCTCTTGCTGTCTTTCTGTTTGTCCCTGTCTCACTGTCTCTCCCTCTGTCGCTGTCTTTCATTTTGTCCCTCTCTGTCTCTTTCCCTCTCTCGCTGTCTTTCTGTTTGACCCTGTCTCGCTCTCTCCCTCTCTCGCTGTCTTTCTTTTTGTCCCTGCCTCTCTCTCTCCCTCTCTCGCTGTCTTTCTGTTTGTCACTGTCTCTCTCCCTCCCTCTCTCGCTGTCTTTCTGTTTGTCCCTGTCTCCAACTCTCCCTCTCTTTCTGTCTTTCTGTTTGTCCCTGTCTCCCTCTTTCCCTGTCTCTCTTCCTTTCTGTTAGTCCCTGTCTCTCTCTGTCCCTCTCTCGCTGTGTTTCTGTTTGTCCCTGTCTCTCTCATTCCCTCTCTTGCTGTCTTTCTGTTTGTCCCTGTTCTCCCTCTCTCTCCCTCTCTCTCCGTTTTTCTGTTTATCCCTGTGCATCTCCCTCTCTCGCTGTCTTTCTGTTCGTCCCTGTCTCTCTCTCTCCATCTCTCGCTGTCTTTCTGTTTGTCCCTGTCTCTCCCTCTCTCGCTGTTTTTCATTTGATCCCTTTCTCTCTCCCTCTCTCGCTGTCTTTCTTTTTGTCCCTGCCTCTCTCTCTCCCTCCCTCGTTGTCTTTCTTTTTGTCCCAGCCTCTCTCTCTCCCTCTCTCGCTGTCTTTCTTTTTGTCCCAGCCTCTCTCTCTCCCTCTCTCGCTGTCTTTCTGTTTGTCCCTGTCTCTCCCTCTCTCGCTGTTTTTCATTTGATCCCTTTCTCTCTCCCTCTCTCGCTGTCTTTCTTTTTGTCCCTGCCTCTCTCTCTCCCTCTCTCGCTGTCTTTCTGTTTGTCCCTGTCTCTCCCTCTCTCTCTGTTTTTCTGTTTATCCCTGTCTCTCTCCCTCTCTCGCTATCTTTCTGTTTGTCTCTGTCTCTCTCTCTTTCCTTCTCTCACTGTCTTTCTGTTTGTCTCTGTCTCTCTCTCTATCCTTCTCTCGCTGTCTTTCTGTTTGTCCCTGTCTCTCTCTCTCCCTCTCTCGGTGTCTTTCAGTTTCTCGCTGTCTCTCTCTCTCCATCATTCGCAGTCTTTCTTTTTGTCCCTGTATCTCCCTCTCTCTCCCTTCCTCTCTGTTTTTCTGTTTGTCCCTGTCTCTCTCTCTCCCACTCTCGCTGTCTTTCTGTTTTTCTCTGTCTCTCTCTCTATCCCTCTCTCACTGTCTTTCTGTTTGTCCCTGTCTAGCTCTCTCCCTCTCTCGTTGTCTTTTGGTTTGTCCCTGTCTCTCTCTCTCCCTCTTTCGCTGTCTTTCTGTTTGTCCCTGCCTCTGTCTCTCCCTCTCTCGTTGTCTTTCTGTTTGTCACTGTCTAGCTCTCTCCCTCTTTTGCTGCTTTCTGTTCGTCCCTGTCGCACCCTGTCTCTCCCTCTTTCTCTGTTTTTCTGTTTACCACTGTCTCTCTCCCTTTCTTGCTGTCTGTCTTTTTGTCCCTGCCTCTCTCTCTCCCTCTCTCGCTGTCTTTCTGTTCGTCCCTGTCTCTCGCACTACCTCTCTCGCTATCTTTCTGTTTGTCTCTGTCTCTCTCTCTATCCCTCTCTCGCTGTCTTTCTGTTTGTCCCTGTCTCTCTCTCTCCCTCTCTCGTTGTCTTTCGGTTTGTCCCTGTCTCTCCCTCTCTCTCCCTCTCTCTCTGTTTTTCTGTTGATCCCTGTCTCGCTCTCTCCCTCTCTCGCTGTCTTTCTGTTTGTCCCTGTCACTCTCTTTCCCTCTCTCGCTGTCTTTCTGTTTGTCCCTGTCTCTCTCTCTCCCTCTCTCGCTGTCTTTCTGTTTGTCCCTATCTCTCTCTTTCCCTCTCTCGCCGTCTTTCTGTTTGTCCCTGTCTCTCTCTCTCCCTCTCTCGCTGTCTTTCTGTTTGTTGCTGTCTCCCTCCCTCCCTCTCTCGCTGTCTTTCTGTTTGTCCCTGTCTCCAACTCTCCCTCTCTTTCTGTCTTTCTGTTTGTCCCTGTCTCTCCCTCTCCCTCTGTTTTTCTTTTTATCCCTGTCTCTCTACCTCTCTCGCTCTCTTTCTGTTTGTCCCTGTCTCTCTCTCTCCCACTCTCCCTGTCTTTCTGCTTGTCTCTTCTCTCTCTCGCTCCCTCTCTCGCTGTCTCTCTTTTTGTCCCTGCCTCTCTCTCTCCCTCTCTCGCTTTCTTTCTGTTTGTCCCTGTCTCTCCCTGTCTCTCCCTCTCTCTCTGTTTTTCTGTTTATCCCTATCTCTCTCCCTCTCTCGCTGGCTTTCTGTTTGTCTTTGTCTCTCTCTCTATCCTATGAACACTGTCTTTTTGTTTGGCTCTGACTCTCTCTCTATCCTTCTCTCGCTGTCTTTCTGTTTGTCCCTTTCTCTCTCTCTCCCTCTCTCGTTGTCTTTCTGTTTGTCTCTGTCTCTCTCTCGATCCCTCTCTCGCTGTCTTTCTGTTTGTCCCTGTCTCTCTCTCTCCCTCTTTCGCTGTCTTTCAGTTTGTCCCTGTCTCTCCCACTCTTTCCGTTTTTCTGTTTGTCCCAGCCTCTCTCTCTCCCTCTTTCGCTGTTTTTCTGTTTGTCCCTGTCTCTCTCTCTCCCTCTCTCGCTGTCTTTCTGTTTGTCTCTGTCCCTCACTCTATCCCTCTCTCTCTGTTTTTCTGTTTGTCCCTGTCTCTCTCTCTCCCTCTCTCGCTGTCTTTCTGTTTGTCTCTGCCTCTCCCTGTCTCTCCCATTTTCTCTGTTTTTCTGTTTGCCACTGTCTCTCTCCCTCTCTCGCTGTCGTTCCTTTTGTCCCTGCCTCTCTCTCTCCCTCTCTCGTTGTCTTTTGTTCGTCCCTGTCTCTCCCTCTCCATCTTTCGCTGTCTTTCTGTTTGTCTCTGTCTCTCTCTCTATCCCTCTCTCGCTTTCTTCCTGTTTGTCCCTGTCTCTCTCTCTCCCTCTCTCGCTGTCTTTCTTTTTGTCCCAGCCTCTCACTCTCCCTCTCTCGCCGTCTTTCTGTTTGTCCCTGTCTCTCCCTGTCTCTCCCTCTCTCGCTGTTTTTCTGTTTATCCATTTCTCTCTCCCTCTCTCGCTGTCTTTCTTTTTGTCCCTGCCTCTCTCTCTCCCTCTCTCGCTGTCTTTCTGTTTGTCCCATTCTCTCCCTTTCTCTCCCTCTCTCTCTGTTTTTCTGTTTATCCCTGTCTCTCTCCCTCTCTGTCTGTCTTTATGTTTGTCTCTGTCTCTCCCTCTCACTGACTCTCGCTCTGTTTTTCTGTTTGTCCCTGCCTCTCTCTCTCCCTCTCTCTCTGTCTTTCATTTCGTCCCGGTCTCTCTCTCTCCCTCTCTCGCTGTCTTTCTGTTTGTCTCTGTCTCTCTCTATCTCCCTCTCTCGTTGTCTTTCTGTTTGTCCCTGTCTAGCTCTATCCCTCTTTCGCTCTCTTTCTGTTTGTCCCTGTCTCTACCTCTCTCTCCCTCTCTCCCTGTTTCTCTGTTTGTCCCTGTCTCTCTCTCTCCCTTTCTCGCTGTCTTTCTGTTGATCCCTGCCTCCCTCTCTCCCCTTTCGTTGTCTTTCTGTTTGTCCCTGTCTCTCTCACTCCGTCTTTCGCTCTCTTTTAGTTTGACCCTGTCTCTCCCTCTCTCTCCCTCTCTCGCTATCTTTCTGTTCGTCCCTGTCTCTCTCTATCTCTCTCTTGCTGTCTTTCTGTTTGTCCCTGTCTCACTGTCTCTCCCTCTGTCGCTGTCTTTCTTTTTGTACCTCTCTGTCTCTTTCCCTCTCTCGCTGTCTTTCTGTTTATCCCTGTCTCTCTCTCTCCCTCTCTCGCTGTCTTTATTTTTGTCCCTGCCTCTCTCTCTCCCTCTCTCGCTGTCTTTCTGTTTGTCCCTGTCTCTCCCTGTCTCTCCCTCTCTCTCTGTTTTTCTGATTATCCCTATCTCTCTCCCTCTTTCGCTGTCTTTCTGTTTGTCTCTGTCTCTCTCTCTATCCCTCTCTCGCTGTCTTTCTGTTTGTCCCTGTCTCTCTCTCTCCCTCTCTCGTTGTCTTTCGGTTTGTCCCTGTTTCTCCCTCCCTCTCCCTCTCTCTCTGTTTTTCTGTTTATCCCTGTCTCTCTCTCTCCCTCTCTCTTTGTCATTCTGTTTGTCCCTGTCTCTCTCTTTCCCTCTCTTGCCATCTTTCTGTTTGTCCCTGTCTCTCTCTCTCCCTCTCTCGCAGTCTTTCTGTTTGTCCCTGTCTCTCTCTCTCCCTCTCGCTGTCTTTCTGTTTGTCCCTGTCTCTCTCTCTACCTCTCTTGCTGTCTTTCTGTTTGTCCCTGTCTCTCTCACTCACTCACTCGCCGTCTTTCTGTTTGTCACTGTCTCTCTCTCTCCCTCTCTCGCTGTCTTTCTGTTTGTCACTGTCTCTCTCCCTCCCTCTCTCGCTGTCTTTCTGTTTGTCCCTGTCTCCAACTCTCCCTCTCTTTCTGTCTTTCTGTTTGTCCCTGTCTCCCTCTTTCCCTCTCTCTCTGTCTTTCTGTTTGTCCCAGTCTCTCTCTGTCCCTCTCTCGCTGTGTTTCTGTTTGTCCCTGTCTCTCTCATTCCCTCTCTTGCTGTCTTTCTGTTTGTCCCTGTCTCTCTCACTCCCTCTCTCGCTGTCTTTCTGTTTGTCACTGTCTCTCTCTCTCCCTCTCTCGCTGTCTTTCTGTTTGTCACTGTCTCTCTCCCTCCCTCTCTCGCTGTCTTTCTGTTTGTCACTGTCTCTCTCTCTCCCTCTCTCGCTGTCTTTCTGTTTGTCACTGTCTCTCTCTCTCCCTCTCTCGCTGTCTTTCTGTTTGTCACTGTCTCTCTCCCTCCCTCTCTCGCTGTCTTTCTGTTTGTCCCTGTCTCCAACTCTCCCTCTCTTTCTGTCTTTCTGTTTGTCCCTGTCTCCCTCTTTCCCTCTCTCTCTGTCTTTCTGTTTGTCCCAGTCTCTCTCTGTCCCTCTCTCGCTGTGTTTCTGTTTGTCCCTGTCTCTCTCATTCCCTCTCTTGCTGTCTTTCTGTTTGTCCCTGTCTCTCTCACTCCCTCTCTCGCAGTCTTTCTTTTTGTCCCTGTCTCTCTCTCTACCTCTCTTGCTTTCTTTCTGTTTGTCCCTGTTCTCCCTATCTCTCCGTTTTTCTGTTTATCCCTGAGCCTCTCCCTCTCTCGCTGTCTTTCTGTTCGTCCCTGTCTCTCTCTCTCCATCTCTCGCTGTCTTTCTGTTTGTCCCTGTCTCTCCCTCTCTCTCCCTCTCTCTCTGTTTTTCTGTATGTCATGTCTCTCTCTCTCCCTCTCTCGTTGTCTTTTTTTTTGTCCCAGCATCTCTCTCTCCCTCTCTCGCTGTCTTTCTGTTTGTCCCTGTCTCTCTCTCTACCTCTCTTGCTGTCTTCCTGTTTGTCCCTGTCTCTCTCACTCACTCACTCGCCGTCTTTCTGTTTGTCACTGTCTCTCTCTCTCCCTCTCTCGCTGTCTTTCTGTTTGTCACTGTCTCTCTCCCTCCCTCTCTCGCTGTCTTTCTGTTTGTCCCTGTCTCCAACTCTCCCTCTCTTTCTGTCTTTCTGTTTGTCCCTGTCTCCCTCTTTCCCTCTCTCTCTGTGTTTCTGTTTGTCCCTGTCTCTCTCTGTCCCTCTCTCGCTGTGTTTCTGTTTGTCCCTGTCTCTCTCATTCCCTCTCTTGCTGTCTTTCTGTTTGTCACTGTCTCTCTCAGTCCCTCTCTCGCAGTCTTTCTTTTTGTCCCTGTCTCTCTCTCTACCTCTCTTGCTTTCTTTCTGTTTGTCCCTGTTCTCCCTCTCTCTCCCTCTCTCTCCGTTTTTCTGTTTATCCCTGAGCCTCTCCCTCTCTCGCTGTCTTTCTGTTCGTCCCTGTTTCTCTCTCTCCATCTCTCGCTGTCTTTCTGTTTGTCCCTGTCTCTCCCTCTCTCTCCCTCTCTCTCTGTTTTTCTGTTTGTCCCTGTCTCTCTCTCTTCCTCTCTCGTTGTCTTTCTTTTTGTCCCAGCATCTCTCTCTCCCTCTCTCGCTGTCTTTCTTTTTGTCCCAGCCTCTCTCTCTCCCTCTCTCGCTGTCTTTCTGTTTGTCCCTGTCTCTCCCTCTCTCGCTGTTTTTCATTTGATCCCTTTCTCTCTCCCTCTCTCGCTGTCTTTCTTTTTGTCCCTGCCTCTCTCTCTCCCTCTCTCGCTGTCTTTCTGTTTGTCCCTGTCTCTCCCTCTCTCTCTGTTTTTCTGTTTATCCCTGTCTCTCTCCCTCTCTCGCTGTCTTTCTGTTTGTCTCTGTCTCTCTCTCTATCCTTCTCTCTCTGTCTTTCTGTTTGTCTCTGTCTCTCTCTCTAGCCTTCTCTCGCTGTCTTTCTTTTCGTCCCTGTCTCTCGCTCTCCCTCTCTCGTTGTCTTTCTGTTTGTCTCTGTCTCTCTCTCTATCCCTCTCTCGCTGTCTTTCTGTTTGTCCCTGTCTCTCTCTCTCCCTCTCTCGTTGTCTTTCGGTTTGTCCCTGTTTCTCCCTCCTTCTCCCTCTCTCTCTGTTTTTCTGTTTATCCCTGTCTCTCTCTCTCCCTCTCTCGCAGTCTTTCTGTTTGTCCCTGTCTCTCTCTCTCCCTCTCTCGCTGTCTTTCTGTTTGTCCCTGTCTCCAACTCTCCCACTCTTTCTGTCTTTCTGTTTGTCCCTGTCTCTCCCTGTCCCTCTCTCTCTGTCATTCTTTTTGTCCCTGTCTCTCTCTCTACCTCTCTTGCTGTCTTTCTGTTTGTCCCTGTCTCTCTCACTCCCTCTCTCGCTGTCTTTCTGTTTGTCACTGTCTCTCTCTCTCCCTCTCTCGCTGTCTTTCTGTTTGTCACTGTCTCTCTCTCTCCCTCTCTCGCTGTCTTTCTGTTTGTCACTGTCTCTCTCTCTCCCTCTCTTTCTATCTTTCTCTTTGTCCCTGTCTCTCTCTTTCCCTCTCTCTCTGTCTTTCTGTTTGTCCCTGTCCCTCTCTCTCCCTCTTTCTCTGTCTTTCTGTTTGTCCCTGTCTCTCTCTCTCCCTCTCTTGCTGTCTTTCTGTTTGTCCCTGTCTCTCTCGCTCCCCCTCTCGCTGTCTTTCTGCTTGTCCCTTTCTCTCTCTCTCCATCTCTCGCTGTCTTTCTGTTTGTCCCTGTCCCTCACTTTCCCTCTCTCTCTGTCTTTCTGTTTGTCCCTGTCTCTCTCTCCCTCTCTCTCTGTCTGTCTGTTTGTGCCTTTCTCTCTCTCTCCCTCTCGCGCTGTCTTTCTCTTTGTCCGTCTCTCTCTTTCCCTCTCTCTCTGTCTTTCTGTTTGTCCCTGTCTCTCTCTCTCCCTCTCTCGCTGTCTTTCCGTTTGTCCCTCTCTCTCTCTCTCCCTCTCTCGATGTCTTTCTGTTTGTCCCTGTCTCCCTCACTCCATCTCTCGCTGTCTTTCTGTTTGTCCCTGTTCTCCCTCTCTCTCCCTCTCTCTCCGTTTTTCTGTTTATCCCTGTCTCTCTCCCTCTCTCGCTGTCTTTCTGTTCGTCCCTGTCTCTCTCTCTCCATCTCTCGCTGTCTTTCTGTTTGTCCCTGTCTCTCCCTCTCTCTACCTCTGTCTCTGTTATTCTGTTTGTCCCTGTCTCTCTCTCTCCCTCTCTCGTTGTCTTTCTTTTTGTCCCAGCCTCTCTCTCTCCCTCTCTCGATGTCTTTCTTTTTGTCCCGCCTCTCTCTCTCCCTCTCTCGCTGTCTTTCTGTTTGTCCCTGTCTCTCCCTGTCTCTCCCTCTCTCGCTGTTTTTCATTTGATCCCTTTCTCTCTCCCTCTCTCGCTGTCTTTCTTTTTGTCCCTGCCTCTCTCCCTCCCTCTCTCGCTGTCTTTCTGTTTGTCCCTGTCTCTCTACCTCTCTCGCTGTCTTTCTGTTTGTCTCTGTCTCTCTCTCTAACCTTCTCTCGCTGTCTTTCTGTTTGTCTCTGTCTCTCTCTCTCTATCCTTCTCTCGCTGTCTTTCTGTTTGTCCCTGTCTCTCTCTCTCCCTCTCTCGGTGTCTTTCAGTTTCTCCCTGTCTCTCTCTCTCCATCTTTCGCTGTCTTTCATTTTGTCCCTGTCACACCCTCTCTCTCCCTCTCTCTCTGTTTTTCTGTTTGTCCCTGTTTCTCTCTCTCCCACTCTCGCTGTCTTTCTGTTTTTCTCTGTCTCTCTCTCTATCCCTCTCTCTCTGTCTTTCTGTTTGTCCCTGTCTCTCCCTGTCCCTCTCTCTCTATCATTCTTTTTGTCCCTGTCTCTCTCTCTACCTCTCTTGCTGTCTTTCTGTTTGTCCCTGTCTCTCTCACTCCCTCTCTCGTTGTCTTTCTTTTTGTCCCAGCATCTCTCTCTCCCTCTCTCGCTGTCTTTCTGTTGGTCCCTGCCTCTCTCTCTCCCTCTCTCGCTGTCTTTCTGTTTGTCCCTGTCTCTCCCTCTCTCGCTGTTTTTCATTTGATCCCTTTCTCTCTCCCTCTCTCGCTGTCTTTCTTTTTGTCCCTGCCTCTCTCTCTCCCTCTCTCGCTGTCTTTCTGTTTGTCCCTGTCTCTCCCTCTCTCTCTGTTTTTCTGTTTATCCCTGTCTCTCTCCCTCTCTCGCTGTCTTTCTGTTTGTCTCTGTCTCTCTCTCTATCCTTCTCTCTCTGTCTTTCTGTTTGTCTCTGTCTCTCTCTCTAGCCTTCTCTCGCTGTCTTTCTTTTCGTCCCTGTCTCTCGCTCTCCCTCTCTCGTTGTCTTTCTGTTTGTCTCTGTCTCTCTCTCTATCCCTCTCTCGCTGTCTTTCTGTTTGTCCCTGTCTCTCTCTCTCCCTCTCTCGTTGTCTTTCGGTTTGTCCCTGTTTCTCCCTCCTTCTCCCTCTCTCTCTGTTTTTCTGTTTATCCCTGTCTCTCTCTCTCCCTCTCTCGCAGTCTTTCTGTTTGTCCCTGTCTCTCTCTCTCCCTCTCTCGCTGTCTTTCTGTTTGTCCCTGTCTCCAACTCTCCCACTCTTTCTGTCTTTCTGTTTGTCCCTGTCTCTCTCTTTCCCTCTCTCTCTGTCTTTCTGTTTGTCCCTGTCTCTCCCTGTCCCTCTCTCTCTGTCATTCTTTTTGTCCCTGTCTCTCTCTCTACCTCTCTTGCTGTCTTTCTGTTTGTCCCTGTCTCTCTCACTCCCTCTCTCGCTGTCTTTCTGTTTGTCACTGTCTCTCTCTCTCCCTCTCTCGCTGTCTTTCTGTTTGTCACTGTCTCTCTCCCTCCCTCTCTCGCTGTCTTTCTGTTTGTCCCTGTCTCCAACTCTCCCTCTCTTTCTGTCTTTCTCTTTGTCCCTGTCTCTCTCTTTCCCTCTCTCTCTGTCTTTCTGTTTGTCCCTGTCCCTCTCTCTCCCTCTTTCTCTGTCTTTCTGTTTGTCCCTGTCTCTCTCTCTCCCTCTCTTGCTGTCTTTCTGTTTGTCCCTGTCTCTCTCTCTCCATCTCTCGCTGTCTTTCTGTTTGTCCCTGTCTCTCCCTCTCTCTCCCTCTCTCTCTGTTTTTCTGTTTGTCCCTGTCTCTCTCTCTCTCCCTCTCTCGTTGTCTTTCTTTTTGTCCCAGCATCTCTCTCTCCCTCTCTCGCTGTCTTTCTGTTGGTCCCTGCCTCTCTCTCTCCCTCTCTCGCTGTCTTTCTGTTTGTCCCTGTCTCTCCCTCTCTCGCTGTTTTTCATTTGATCCCTTTCTCTCTCCCTCTCTCGCTGTCTTTCTTTTTGTCCCTGCCTCTCTCTCTCCCTCTCTCGCTGTCTTTCTGTTTGTCCCTGTCTCTCCCTCTCTGTTTTTCTGTTTATCCCTGTCTCTCTCCCTCTCTCGCTGTCTTTCTGTTTGTCTCTGTCTCTCTCTCCATCCTTCTCTCTCTGTCTTTCTGTTTGTCTCTGTCTCTCTCTCTAGCCTTCTCTCGCTGTCTTTCTTTTCGTCCCTGTCTCTCGCTCTCCCTCTCTCGTTGTCTTTCTGTTTGTCTCTGTCTCTCTCTCTATCCCTCTCTCGCTGTCTTTCTGTTTGTCCCTGTCTCTCTCTCTCCCTCTCTCGTTGTCTTTCGGTTTGTCCCTGTTTCTCCCTCCTTCTCCCTCTCTCTCTGTTTTTCTGTTTATCCCTGTCTCTCTCTCTCCCTCTCTCGCAGTCTTTCTGTTTGTCCCTGTCTCTCTCTCTCCCTCTCTCGCTGTCTTTCTGTTTGTCCCTGTCTCCAACTCTCCCACTCTTTCTGTCTTTCTGTTTGTCCCTGTCTCTCTCTTTCCCTCTCTCTCTGTCTTTCTGTTTGTCCCTGTCTCTCCCTGTCCCTCTCTCTCTGTCATTCTTTTTGTCCCTGTCTCTCTCTCTACCTCTCTCGCTGTCTTTCTGTTTGTCACTGTCTCTCTCTCTCCCTCTCTCGCTGTCTTTCTGTTTGTCACTGTCTCTCTCCCTCCCTCTCTCGCTGTCTTTCTGTTTGTCCCTGTCTCCAACTCTCCCTCTCTTTCTGTCTTTCTCTTTGTCCCTGTCTCTCTCTTTCCCTCTCTCTCTGTCTTTCTGTTTGTCCCTGTCCCTCTCTCTCCCTCTTTCTCTGTCTTTCTGTTTGTCCCTGTCTCTCTCTCTACCTCTCTTGCTGTCTTTCTGTTTGTCCCTGTCTCTCTCTCTCCCTCTCTTGCTGTCTTTCTGTTTGTCCCTGTCTCTCTCTCTCCCCCTCTCGCTGTCTTTCTGCTTGTCCCTTTCTCTCTCTCTCCATCTTTCGCTGTCTTTCATTTTGTCCCTGTCACACCCTCTCTCTCCCTCTCTCTCTGTTTTTCTGTTTGTCCCTGTTTCTCTCTCTCCCACTCTCGCTGTCTTTCTGTTTTTCTCTGTCTCTCTCTCTATCCCTCTCTCTCTGTCTTTCTGTTTGTCCCTGTCTCTCCCTGTCCCTCTCTCTCTATCATTCTTTTTGTCCCTGTCTCTCTCTCTACCTCTCTTGCTGTCTTTCTGTTTGTCCCTGTCTCTCTCACTCCCTCTCTCGCTGTCTTTCTGTTTGTCACTGTCTCTCTCTCTCCCTCTCTCGCTGTTTTTCTGTTTGTCCCTCTCTCTCTCCCTCCCTCTCTCGCTGTCTTTCTGTTTGTCCCTGTCTCCAACTCTCCCTCTCTTTCTGTCTTTCTCTTTGTCCCTGTCTCTCTCTTTCCCTCTCTCTCTGTCTTTCTGTTGGTCCCTGTCCCTCTCTCTCCCTCTTTCTCTGTCTTTCTGTTTGTCCCTGTCTCTCTCTCTCCCTCTCTGGCTGTCTTTCTGTTTGTCCCTGTCTCTCTCTCTCCCTCTCTTGCTGTCTTTCTGTCTGTCCCTGTCTCTCTCTCTCCCCCTCTCGCTGTCTTTCTGTTTGTCCCTGTCCCTCTCTTTCCCTCTCTCTCTGTCTTTCTGTTTGTCCCTGTCTCTCTCTCCCTCTCTCTCTGTCTGTCTGTTTGTGCCTTTCTCTCTCTCTCCCTCTCTCGCTGTCTTTCTCTTTGTCCCTGTCTCTCTCTTTCCCTCTCTCTCTGTCTTTCTGTTGGTCCCAGTCCCTCTCTCTCCCTCTCTCTCTCTGTCTTTCTGTTTGTCCCAGTCTCTCTCTCTCCCTCTCTCGCTGTCTTTCCGTTTGTCCCTCTCTCTCTCTCTCCCTCTCTCGCTGTCTTTCTGTTTGTCCCTGTCTCCCTCACTCCATCTCTCGCTGTCTTTCTGTTTGTCCCTGTTCTCCCTCTCTCTCCCTCTCTCTCCGTTTTTCTGTTTATCCCTGTCTCTCTCCCTCTCTCGCTGTCTTTCTGTTCGTCCCTGTCTCTCTCTCTCTATCTCTCGCTGTCTTTCTGTTTGTCCCTGTCTCTCCCTCTCTCTACCTCTCTCTCTGTTATTCTGTTTGTCCCTGTCTCTCTCTCTCCCTCTCTCGTTGTCTTTCTTTTTGTCCCAGCCTCTCTCTCTCCCTCTCTCGATGTCTTGCTTTTTGTCCCGCCTCTCTCTCTCCCTCTCTCGCTGTGTTTCTGTTTGTCCCTGTCTCTCCCTGTCTCTCCCTCTCTCGCTGTTTTCCATTTGATCCCTTTCTCTCTCCCTCTCTCGCTGTCTTTCTTTTTGTCCCTGCCTCTCTCTCTCCCTCTCTCGCTGTCTTTCTGTTTGTCCCTGTCTCTCCCTCTCTCTCTGTTTTTCTGTTTATCCCTGTCTCTCTACCTCTCTCGCTGTCTTTCTGTTTGTCTCTGTCTCTCTCTCAAACCTTCTCTCGCTGTCTTTCTGTTTGTCTCTGTCTCTCTCTCTATCCTTCTCTCGCTGTCTTTCTGTTTGTCCCTGTCTCTCTCTCTCCCTCTCTCGGTGTCTTTCAGTTTCTCCCTGTCTCTCTCTCTCCATCTTTCGCTGTCTTTCTTTTTGTCCCTGTCACACCCTCTCTCTCCCTCTCTCTCTGTTTTTCTGTTTGTCCCTGTCTCTCTCTCTCCCACTCTCGCTGTCTTTCTGTTTTTCTCTGTCTCTCTCTCTATCCCTCTCTCGCTGTCTTTCTGTTTGTCCCTGTCTAGCTCTCTCCCTCTCTCGTTGTCTTTTGGTTTGTCCCTGTCTCTCTCTCTCCCTCTTTCGCTGTCTTTCTGTTTGTCCCTGTCTCTCCCTCTCTCTCTGTTTTTCTGTTTGTCCCTGTCTCTCTCTCTCCCTCTCTCGCTGCTTTCTGTTTGTCCCTGCCTCTCCCTGTCTCTCCCTCTTTCTCTGTTTTTCTGTTTACCACTGTCTCTCTCCCTCTCTCGCTGTCTGTCTTTTTGTCCCTGCCTCTCTCTCTCCCTCTCTCGCTGTCTTTCTGTTCGTCCCTGTCTCTCGCTCTACCTCTCTCGCTATCTTTCTGTTTGTCTCTGTCTCTCTCTCTATCCCTCTCTCGCTGTCTTTCTGTTTGTCCCTGTCTCTCTCTCTCCCTCTCTCGTTGTCTTTTGGTTTGTCCCTGTCTCTCCCTCTCTCTCCCTCTCTCTCTGTTTTTCTGTTGATCCCTGTCTCGCTCTCTCCCTCTCTCGCTGTCTTTCTGTTTGTCCCTGTCACTCTCTTTCCCTCTCTCGCTGTCTTTCTGTTTGTCCCTGTCTGTCTCTCTCCCTCTCTCGCTGTCTTTCTGTTTGTCCCTGTCACTCTCTTTCCCTCTCTCGCTGTCTTTCTGTTTGTCCCTGTCTCTCTCTTTCCCTCTCTCGCCGTCTTTCTGTTTGTCCCTGTCTCTCTCTCTCCCTCTCTCGCTGTCTTTCTGTTTGTTGCTGTCTCCCTCCCTCCCTCTCTCGCTGTCTTTCTGTTTGTCCCTGTCTCCAACTCTCCCTCTCTTTCTGTCTTTCTGTTTGTCCCTTTCTCTCCCTCTCTCTCTGTTTTTCTGTTTATCCCTGTCTCTCTACCTCTCTCGCTGTCTTTCTGTTTGTCTCTGTCTCTCTCTCTATCCTTCTCTCGCTGTCTTTCTGTTTGTCTCTGTCTCTCTCTCTATCCTTCTCTCGCTGTCTTTCTGTTTCTCCCTGTCTCTCTCTCTCCCTCTCTCGGTGTCTTTCAGTTTCTCCCTGTCTCTCTCTCTCCATCTTTCGCTGTCTTTCTTTTTGTCCCTGTCACTCCCTCTCTCTCCCTCTCTCTCTGTTTTTCTGTTTGTCCCTGTCTCTCTCTCTCCCACTCTCGCTGTCTTTCTGTTTTTCTCTGTCTCTCTCTCTATCCCTCTCTCGCTGTCTTTCTGTTTGTCCCTGTCTAGCTCTCTCCCTCTCTCGTTGTCTTTTGGTTTGTCCCTGTCTCTCTCTCTCCCTCTTTCGCTGTCTTTCTGTTTGTCCCTGTCTCTCCCTCTCTCTCCCTCTCTCTCTGTTTTTCTGTTTGTCCCTGTCTCTCTCTCTCCCTCTCTCGCTGCTTTCTGTTTGTCCCTGCCTCTCCCTGTCTCTCCCTCTTTCTCTGTTTTTCTGTTTACCACTGTCTCTCTCCCTCTCTCGCTGTCTGTCTTTTTGTCCCTGCACTCTCTCTCCCTCTCTCGCTGTCTTTCTTTTCGTCCCTGTCACTCGCTCTACCTCTCTCGCTGTCTTTCTGTTTGTCTCTGTCTCTCTCTCTATCCCTCTCTCGCTATCTTTCTGTTTGTCCCTGTCTCTCTCTCTCCCTCTCTCGTTGTCTTTCGGTTTGTCCCTGTCTCTCCCTCTCTCTCCCTCTCTCTCTGTTTTTCTGTTGATCCCTGTCTCGCTCTCTCCCTCTCTCGCTGTCTTTCTGTTTGTCCCTGTCTCTCTCTTTCCCTCTCTCGCCGTCTTTCTGTTTGTCCCTGTCTCTCTCTCTCCCTCTCTCGCTGTCTTTCTGTTTGTTGCTGTCTCCCTCCCTCCCTCTCTCGCTGTCTTTCTGTTTGTCCCTGTCTCCAACTCTCCCTCTCTTTCTGTCTTTCTGTTTGTCCCTGTCTCTCTCTTTCCCTCTCTCTCTCTCTTTCTGTTTGTCCCTGTCTCTCTCTGTCCCTCTCTCGCTGTCTTTCTGTTTGTCCCTGTCTCTCTCATTCCCTCTCTTGCTGTCTTTCTGTTTGTGCCTGTGTCTCTCACTCCCTCTCTCGCTGTCTTTCTGCTTGTCCCTGTCTCTCTCTCTCCCTCTCTCACTGCTTTCTGTTTATCCCTGCCTCTCCCTGTCTCTCCCTCTTTCTCTGTTTTTCTGTTTACCAATGTCTCTCTCCCTCTCTCGCTGTCTGTCTTTTTGTCCCTGCCTCTCTCTCTCCCTCTCTCGCTGTCTTTCTGTTCGTCCCTGTCTCTCGCTCCACCTCTCTCGCTATCTTTCTGTTTGTCTCTGTCTCTCTCTCTATCCCTCTCTCGCTGTCTTTCTGTTTGTCCCTGTCTCTCTCTCTCCCTCTCTCGTTGTCTTTCGGTTTGTCCCTGTCTCTCCCTCTCTCTCCCTCTCTCTCTGTTTTTCTGTTGATCCCTGTCTCGCTCTCTCCCTCTCTCGCTGTCTTTCTGTTTGTCCCTGTCACTCTCTTTCCCTCTCTCGCTGTCTTTCTGTTTGTCCCTGTCTCTCTCTCTCCCTCTCTCGCTGTCTTTCTGTTTGTCCCTGTCTCTCTCTTTCCCTCTCTCGCCGTCTTTCTGTTTGTCCCTGTCTCTCTCTCTCCCTCTCTCGCTGTCTTTCTGTTTGTTGCTGTCTCCCTCCCTCTCTCGCAGTCTTTCTGTTTGTCCCTGTCTCCAACTCTCCCTCTCTCGCTGTCTTTCTGTTTGTCCCTGTCTCCCTCTCACGCTGTCTTTATGTTGGTCCCAGTCTCCCTCTCTCCATCTCTCTCTGTCTTTCTGTTCGTCCCTGTCTCTCGCTCTACCTCTCTCGCTATCTTTCTGTTTGTCCCTGTCTCTCTCTCTCCCTCTCTCGGTGTCTTTCAGTTTCTCCCTGTCTCTCTCTCTCCATCTTTCGCTGTCTTTCTTTTTGTCCCTGTCACACCCTCTCTCTCCCTCTCTCTCTGTTTTTCTGTTTGTCCCTGTCTCTCTCTCTCCCACTCTCGCTGTCTTTCTGTTTGTCCCTGTCTAGCTCTCTCCCTCTCTCGTTGTCTTTTGGTTTGTCCCTGTCTCTCTCTCTCCCTCTTTCGCTGTCTTTCTGTTTGTCCCTGTCTCTCCCTCTCTCTCTGTTTTTCTGTTTGTCCCTGTCTCTCTCTCTCCCTCTCTCGCTGCTTTCTGTTTGTCCCTGTCTCTCGCTCTACCTCTCTCGCTATCTTCCTGTTTGTCCCTGTCTCTCTCACTCACTCACTCGCCGTCTTTCTGTTTGTCACTGTCTCTCTCTCTCCCTCTCTCGCTGTCTTTCTGTTTGTCACTGTCTCTCTCCCTCCCTGTCTCGCTGTCTTTCTGTTTGTCCCTGTCTCCAACTCTCCCTCTCTTTCTGTCTTTCTGTTTGTCCCTGTCTCCCTCTTTCCCTCTCTCTCTGTCTTTCTGTTTGTCCCTGTCTCTCTCTGTCCCTCTCTCGCTGTGTTTCTGTTTGCCCCTGTCTCTCTCATTCCCTCTCTTGCTGTCTTTCTGTTTGTCCCTGTCTCTCTCAGTCCCTCTCTCGCAGTCTTTCTTTTTGTCCCTGTCTCTCTCTCTACCTCTCTTGCTTTCTTTCTATTTGTCCCTGTTCTCCCTCTCTCTCCCTCTCTCTCCGTTTTTCTGTTTATCCCTGAGACTCTCCCTCTCTCGCTGTCTTTCTGTTCGTCCCTGTCTCTCTCTCTCCATCTCTCGCTGTCTTTCTGTTTGTCCCTGTCTCTCCCTCTCTCTCCCTCTCTCTCTGTTTTTCTGTTTGTCCCTGTCTCTCTCTCTTCCTCTCTCGTTGTCTTTCTTTTTGTCCCAGCATCTCTCTCTCCCTCTCTCGCTGTCTTTCTGTTGGTCCCTGCTTCTCTCTCTCCCTCTCTCGCTGTATTTCTGTTTCTCCCTGTCTCTCCCTCTCTCGCTGTTTTTCATTTGATCCCTTTCTCTCTCCCTCTCTCGCTGTCTTTCTTTTTGTCCCTGCCTCTCTCTCTCCCTCTCTCGCTGTCTTTCTGTTTGTCCCTGTCTCTCCCTCTCTCTCTGTTTTTCTGTTTATCCCTGTCTCTCTCCCTCTCTCGCTGTCTTTCTGTTTGTCTCTGTCTCTCTCTCTATCCTTCTCTCTCTGTCTTTCTGTTTGTCTCTGTCTCTCTCTCTAGCCTTCTCTCGCTGTCTTTCTTTTCGTCCCTGTCTCTCGCTCTCCCTCTCTCGTTGTCTTTCTGTTTGTCTCTGTCTCTCTCTCTATCCCTCTCTCGCTGTCTTTCTGTTTGTCCCTGTCTCTCTCTCTCCCTCTCTCGTTGTCTTTAAGTTTGTCCCTGTTTCTCCCTCCTTCTCCCTCTCTCTCTGTTTTTCTGTTTATCCCTGTCTCTCTCTCTCCCTCTCTCGCAGTCTTTCTGTTTGTCCCTGTCTCTCTCTCTCCCTCTCTCGCTGTCTTTCTGTTTGTCCCTGTCTCCAACTCTCCCACTCTTTCTGTCTTTCTGTTTGTCCCTGTCTCTCTCTTTCCCTCTCTCTCTGTCTTTCTGTTTGTCCCTGTCTCTCCCTGTCCCTCTCTCTCTGTCATTCTTTTTGTCCCTGTCTCTCTCTCTATCTCTCTTGCTGTCTTTCTGTTTGTCCCTGTCTCTCTCACTCCCTCTCTCGCTGTCTTTCTGTTTGTCACTGTCTCTCTCTCTCCCTCTCTCGCTGTCTTTCTGTTTGTCACTGTCTCTCTCCCTCCCTCTCTCGCTGTCTTTCTGTTTGTCCCTGTCTCCAACTCTCCCTCTCTTTCTGTCTTTCTCTTTGTCCCTGTCTCTCTCTTTCCCTCTCTCTCTGTCTTTCTGTTTGTTCCTGTCCCTCTCTCTCCCTCTTTCTCTGTCTTTCTGTTTGTCCCTGTCTCTCTCTCTCCCTCTCTTGCTGTCTTTCTGTTTGTCCCTGTCTCTCTCTCTCCCCCTCTCGCTGTCTTTCTGCTTGTCCCTTTCTCTCTCTCTCCATCTCTCGCTGTCTTTCTGTTTGTCCCTGTCCCTCACTTTCCCTCTCTCTCTGTCTTTCTGTTTGTCCCTGTCTCTCTCTCCCTCTCACTCTGTCTGTCTGTTTGTGCCTTTCTCTCTCTCTCCCTCTCTCGCTGTCTTTCTCTTTGTCCGTCTCTCTCTTTCCCTCTCTCTCTGTCTTTCTGTTTGTCCCTGTCCCTCTCTCTCCCTCTCTCTGTCTTTCTGTTTGTCCCAGTCTCTCTCTCTCCCTCTCTCGCTGTCTTTCCGTTTGTCCCTCTCTCTCTCTCTCCCTCTCTCGATGTCTTTCTGTTTGTCCCTGTCTCCCTCACTCCATCTCTCGCTGTCTTTCTGTTTGTCCCTGTTCTCCCTCTCTCTCCCTCTCTCTCCGTTTTTCTGTTTATCCCTGTCTCTCTCCCTCTCTCGCTGTCTTTCTGTTCGTCCCTGTCTCTCTCTCTCCATCTCTCGCTGTCTTTCTGTTTGTCCCTGTCTCTCCCTCTCTCTACCTCTGTCTCTGTTATTCTGTTTGTCCCTGTCTCTCTCTCTCCCTCTCTCGTTGTCTTTCTTTTTGTCCCAGCCTCTCTCTCTCCCTCTCTCGATGTCTTTCTTTTTGTCCCGCCTCTCTCTCTCCCTCTCTCGCTGTCTTTCTGTTTGTCCCTGTCTCTCCCTGTCTCTCCCTCTCTCGCTGTTTTTCATTTGATCCCTTTCTCTCTCCCTCTCTCGCTGTCTTTCTTTTTGTCCCTGCCTCTCTCCCTCCCTCTCTCGCTGTCTTTCTGTTTGTCCCTGTCTCTCCCTCTCTCTTGTTTTTCTGTTTATCCCTGTCTCTCTACCTCTCTCGCTGTCTTTCTGTTTGTCTCTGTCTCTCTCTCTAACCTTCTCTCGCTGTCTTTCTGTTTGTCTCTGTCTCTCTCTCTATCCTTCTCTCGCTGTCTTTCTGTTTGTCCCTGTCTCTCTCTCTCCCTCTCTCGGTGTCTTTCAGTTTCTCCCTGTCTCTCTCTCTCCATCTTTCGCTGTCTTTCATTTTGTCCCTGTCACACCCTCTCTCTCCCTCTCTCTCTGTTTTTCTGTTTGTCCCTGTTTCTCTCTCTCCCACTCTCGCTGTCTTTCTGTTTTTCTCTGTCTCTCTCTCTATCCCTCTCTCTCTGTCTTTCTGTTTGTCCCTGTCTCTCCCTGTCCCTCTCTCTCTATCATTCTTTTTGTCCCTGTCTCTCACTCTACCTCTCTTGCTGTCTTTCTGTTTGTCCCTGTCTCTCTCACTCCCTCTCTCGCTGTCTTTCTGTTTGTCACTGTCTCTCTCTCTCCATCTCTCGCTGTCTTTCTGTTTGTCCCTGTCTCTCCCTCTCTCTCCCTCTCTCTCTGTTTTTCTGTTTGTCCCTGTCTCTCTCTCTCCCTCTCTCGTTGTCTTTCTTTTTGTCCCAGCATCTCTCTCTCCCTCTCTCGCTGTCTTTCTTTTTGTCCCTGCCTCCCTCTCTCCCTCTCTCGCTGTCTTTCTGTTTGTCCCTGTCTCTCCCTCTCTCTCTGTTTTTCTGTTTATCCCTGTCTCTCGCCCTCTCTCGCTGTCTTTCTGTTTGTCTCTGTCTCTCTCTCTATCCTTCTCTCTCTGTCTTTCTGTTTGTCTCTGTCTCTCTCTCTAGCCTTCTCTCGCTGTCTTTCTTTTCGTCCCTGTCTCTCGCTCTCCCTCTCTCGTTGTCTTTCTGTTTGTCTCTGTCTCTCTATCTCTCCCTCTCTCGCTGTCTTTCTGTTTGTCCCTGTCTCTCTCTCTCCCTCTCTCGTTGTCTTTCGGTTTGTCCCTGTTTCTCACTCCTACTCCCTCTCTCTCTGTTTTTCTGTTTATCCCTGTCTCTCTCTCTCCCTCTCTCGCAGTCTTTCTGTTTGTCCCTGTCTCTCTCTCTCCCTCTCTCGCTGTCTTTCTGTTTGTCCCTGTCTCCAACTCTCCCACTCTTTCTGTCTTTCTGTTTGTCCCTGTCTCTCTCTTTCCCTCTCTCTCTGTCTTTCTGTTTGTCCCTGTCTCTCCCTGTCCCTCTCTCTCTGTCATTCTTTTTGTCCCTGTCTCTCTCTCTACCTCTCTTGCTGTCTTTCTTTTTGTCCCAGCATCTCTCTCTCCCTCTCTCGCTGTCTTTCTGTTGGTCCCTGCTTCTCTCTCTCCCTCTCTCGCTGTATTTCTGTTTCTCCCTGTCTCTCCCTCTCTCGCTGTTTTTCATTTGATCTCTTTCTCTCTCCCTCTCTCGCTGTCTTTCTTTTTGTCCCTGCCTCTCTCTCTCCCTCTCTCGCTGTCTTTCTGTTTGTCCCTGTCTCTCCCTCTCTCTCTGTTTTTCTGTTTATCCCTGTCTCTCTCCCTCTCTCGCTGTCTTTCTGTTTGTCTCTGTCTCTCTCTCTATCCTTCTCTCTCTGTCTTTCTGTTTGTCTCTGTCTCTCTCTCTAGCCTTCTCTCGCTGTCTTTCTTTTCGTCCCTGTCTCTCGCTCTCCCTCTCTCGTTGTCTTTCTGTTTGTCTCTGTCTCTCTCTCTATCCCTCTCTCGCTGTCTTTCTGTTTGTCCCTGTCTCTCTCTCTCCCTCTCTCGTTGTCTTTAAGTTTGTCCCTGTTTCTCCCTCCTTCTCCCTCTCTCTCTGTTTTTCTGTTTATCCCTGTCTCTCTCTCTCCCTCTCTTGCAGTCTTTCTGTTTGTCCCTGTCTCTCTCTCTCCCTCTCTCGCTGTCTTTCTGTTTGTCCCTGTCTCCAACTCTCCCACTCTTTCTGTCTTTCTGTTTGTCCCTGTCTCTCTCTTTCCCTCTCTCTCTGTCTTTCTGTTTGTCCCTGTCTCTCCCTGTCCCTCTCTCTCTGTCATTCTTTTTGTCCCTGTCTCTCTCTCTATCTCTCTTGCTGTCTTTCTGTTTGTCCCTGTCTCTCTCACTCCCTCTCTCGCTGTCTTTCTGTTTGTCACTGTCTCTCTCTCTCCCTCTCTCGCTGTCTTTCTGTTTGTCACTGTCTCTCTCCCTCCCTCTCTCGCTGTCTTTCTGTTTGTCCCTGTCTCCAACTCTCCCTCTCTTTCTGTCTTTCTCTTTGTCCCTGTCTCTCTCTTTCCCTCTCTCTCTGTCTTTCTGTTTGTCCCTGTCCCTCTCTCTCCCTCTTTCTCTGTCTTTCTGTTTGTCCCTGTCTCTCTCTCTCCCTCTCTTGCTGTCTTTCTGTTTGTCCCTGTCTCTCTCTCTCCCCCTCTCGCTGTCTTTCTGCTTGTCCCTTTCTCTCTCTCTCCATCTCTCGCTGTCTTTCTGTTTGTCCCTGTCCCTCACTTTCCCTCTCTCTCTGTCTTTCTGTTTGTCCCTGTCTCTCTCTCCCTCTCACTCTGTCTGTCTGTTTGTGCCTTTCTCTCTCTCTGCCTCTCTCGCTGTCTTTCTCTTTGTCCGTCTCTCTCTTTCCCTCTCTCTCTGTCTTTCTGTTTGTCCCTGTCCCTCTCTCTCCCTCTCTCTGTCTTTCTGTTTGTCCCAGTCTATCTCTCTCCCTCTCTCGCTGTCTTTCCGTTTGTCCCTCTCTCTCTCTCTCCCTCTCTCGATGTCTTTCTGTTTGTCCCTGTCTCCCTCACTCCATCTCTCGCTGTCTTTCTGTTTGTCCCTGTTCTCCCTCTCTCTCCCTCTCTCTCCGTTTTTCTGTTTATCCCTGTCTCTCTCCCTCTCTCGCTGTCTTTCTGTTCGTCCCTGTCTCTCTCTCTCCATCTCTCGCTGTCTTTCTGTTTGTCCCTGTCTCTCCCTCTCTCTACCTCTCTCTCTGTTATTCTGTTTGTCCCTGTCTCTCTCTCTCCCTCTCTCGTTGTCTTTCTTTTTGTCCCAGCCTCTCTCTCTCCCTCTCTCGATGTCTTTCTTTTTGTCCCGCCTCTCTCTCTCCCTCTCTCGCTGTCTTTCTGTTTGTCCCTGTCTCTCCCTGTCTCTCCCTCTCTCGCTGTTTTTCATTTGATCCCTTTCTCTCTCCCTCTCTCGCTGTCTTTCTTTTTGTCCCTGCCTCTCTCCCTCCCTCTCTCGCTGTCTTTCTGTTTGTCCCTGTCTCTCCCTCTCTCTTGTTTTTCTGTTTATCCCTGTCTCTCTACCTCTCTCGCTGTCTTTCTGTTTGTCTCTGTCTCTCTCTCTAACCTTCTCTCGCTGTCTTTCTGTTTGTCTCTGTCTCTCTCTCTATCCTTCTCTCGCTGTCTTTCTGTTTGTCCCTGTCTCTCTCTCTCCCTCTCTCGGTGTCTTTCAGTTTCTCCCTGTCTCTCTCTCTCCATCTTTCGCTGTCTTTCATTTTGTCCCTGTCACACCCTCTCTCTCCCTCTCTCTCTGTTTTTCTGTTTGTCCCTGTTTCTCTCTCTCCCACTCTCGCTGTCTTTCTGTTTTTCTCTGTCTCTCTCTCTATCCCTCTCTCTCTGTCTTTCTGTTTGTCCCTGTCTCTCCCTGTCCCTCTCTCTCTATCATTCTTTTTGTCCCTGTCTCTCACTCTACCTCTCTTGCTGTCTTTCTGTTTGTCCCTGTCTCTCTCACTCCCTCTCTCGCTGTCTTTCTGTTTGTCACTGTCTCTCTCTCTCCATCTCTCGCTGTCTTTCTGTTTGTCCCTGTCTCTCCCTCTCTCTCCCTCTCTCTCTGTTTTTCTGTTTGTCCCTGTCTCTCTCTCTCCCTCTCTCGTTGTCTTTCTTTTTGTCCCAGCATCTCTCTCTCCCTCTCTCGCTGTCTTTCTGTTGGTCCCTGCCTCTCTCTCTCCCTCTCTCGCTGTCTTTCTGTTTGTCCCTGTCTCTCCCTCTCTCGTTGTTTTTCATTTGATCCCTTTCTCTCTCCCTCTCTCGCTGTCTTTCTTTTTGTCCCTGCCTCCCTCTCTCCCTCTCTCGCTGTCTTTCTGTTTGTCCCTGTCTCTCCCTCTCTCTCTGTTTTTCTGTTTATCCCTGTCTCTCGCCCTCTCTCGCTGTCTTTCTGTTTGTCTCTGTCTCTCTCTCTATCCTTCTCTCTCTGTCTTTCTGTTTGTCTCTGTCTCTCTCTCTAGCCTTCTCTCGCTGTCTTTCTTTTCGTCCCTGTCTCTCGCTCTCCCTCTCTCGTTGTCTTTCTGTTTGTCTCTGTCTCTCTATCTATCCCTCTCTCGCTGTCTTTCTGTTTGTCCCTGTCTCTCTCTCTCCCTCTCTCGTTGTCTTTCGGTTTGTCCCTGTTTCTCCCTCCTACTCCCTCTCTCTCTGTTTTTCTGTTTATCCCTGTCTCTCTCTCTCCCTCTCTCGCAGTCTTTCTGTTTGTCCCTGTCTCTCTCTCTCCCTCTCTCGCTGTCTTTCTGTTTGTCCCTGTCTCCAACTCTCCCACTCTTTCTGTCTTTCTGTTTGTCCCTGTCTCTCTCTTTCCCTCTCTCTCTGTCTTTCTGTTTGTCCCTGTCTCTCCCTGTCCCTCTCTCTCTGTCATTCTTTTTGTCCCTGTCTCTCTCTCTACCTCTCTTGCTGTCTTTCTGTTTGTCCCTGTCTCTCTCACTCCCTCTCTCGCTGTCTTTCTGTTTGTCACTGTCTCTCTCTCTCCCTCTCTCGCTGTCTTTCTGTTTGTCACTGTCTCTCTCCCTCCCTCTCTCGCTGTCTTTCTGTTTGTCCCTGTCTCCAACTCTCCCTCTCTTTCTGTCTTTCTCCTTGTCCCTGTCTCTCTCTTTCCCTCTCTCTCTGTCTTTCTGTTTGTCCCTGTCCCTCTCTCTCCCTCTTTCTCTGTCTTTCTGTTTGTCCCTGTCTCTCTCTCTCCCTCTCTTGCTGTCTTTCTGTTTGTCCCTATCTCTCTCTCTCCCTCTCTTGCTGTCTTTCTGTTTGTCCCTGTCTCTCTCTCTCCCCCTCTCGCTGTCTTTCTGCTTGTCCCTTTCTCTCTCTCTCCATCTCTCGCTGTCTTTCTGTTTGTCCCTGTCACTCTATTTCCCTCTCTCTCTCTGTCTGTCTGTTTGTGCCTTTCTCTCTCTCTCCCTCTCTCGCTGTCTTTCTCTTTGTCCCTGTCTCTCTCTTTCCCTCTCTCTCTGTCTTTCTGTTTGTCCCTGTCCCTCTCTCTCCCTCTCTCTCTGTCTTTCTGTTTGTCCCAGTCTCTCTCTCTCCCTCTCTCGTTGTCTTTCCGTTTGTCCCTCTCTCTCTCTCTCCCTCTCTCGCTGTCTTTCTGTTTGTCCCTGTCTCCCTCACTCCATCTCTCGCTGTCTTTCTGTTTGTCCCTGTTCTCCCTCTCTCTCCCTCTCTCTCCGTTTTTCTGTTTATCCCTGTCTCTCTCCCTCTCTCGCTGTCTTTCTGTTCGTCCCTGTCTCTCTCTCTCCATCTCTCGCTGTCTTTCTGTTTGTCCCTGTCTCTCCCACTCTCTACCTCTCTCTCTGTTATTCTGTTTGTCCCTGTCTCTCTCTCTCCCTCTCTCGTTGTCTTTCTTTTTGTCCCAGCCTCTCTCTCTCCCTCTCTCGATGTCTTTCTTTTTGTCCCGCCTCTCTCTCTCCCTCTCTCGCTGTCTTTCTGTTTGTCCCTGTCTCTCCCTGTCTCTCCCTCTCTCGCTGTTTTTCATTTGATCCCTTTCTCTCTCCCTCTCTCGCTGTCTTTCTTTTTGTCCCTGCCTCTCTCCCTCCCTCTCTCGCTGTCTTTCTGTTTGTCCCTGTCTCTCCCTCTCTCTTTGTTTTTCTGTTTATCCCTGTCTCTCTACCTCTCTCGCTGTCTTTCTGTTTGTCTCTGTCTCTCTCTCTAACCTTCTCTCGCTGTCTTTCTGTTTGTCTCTGTCTCTCTCTCTATCCTTCTCTCGCTGTCTTTCTGTTTGTCCCTGTCTCTCTCTCTCCCTCTCTCGGTGTCTTTCAGTTTCTCCCTGTCTCTCTCTCTCCATCTTTCGCTGTCTTTCATTTTGTCCCTGTCACACCCTCTCTCTCCGTTTTTCTGTTTGTCCCTGTTTCTCTCTCTCCCACTCTCGCTGTCTTTCTGTTTTTCTCTGTCTCTCTCTCTATCCCTCTCTCTCTGTCTTTCTGTTTGTCCCTGTCTCTCCCTGTCCCTCTCTCTCTATCATTCTTTTTGTCCCTGTCTCTCTCTCTACCTCTCTTGCTGTCTTTCTGTTTGTCCCTGTCTCTCTCACTCCCTCTCTCGCTGTCTTTCTGTTTGTCACTGTCTCTCTCTCTCCATCTCTCGCTGTCTTTCTGTTTGTCCCTGTCTCTCCCTCTCTCTCCCTCTCTCTCTGTTTTTCTGTTTGTCCCTGTCTCTCTCTCTCCCTCTCTTGTTGTCTTTCTTTTTGTCCCAGCATCTCTCTCTCCCTCTCTCGCTGTCTTTCTGTTGGTCCCTGCCTCTCTCTCTCCCTCTCTCGCTGTCTTTCTGTTTGTCCCTGTCTCTCCCTCTCTCGCTGTTTTTCATTTGATCCCTTTCTCTCTCCCTCTCTCGCTGTCTTTCCTTTTGTCCCTGCCTCTCTCTCTCCCTCTCTCGCTGTCTTTCTGTTTGTCCCTGTCTCTCCCTCTCTCTCTGTTTTTCTGTTTATCCCTGTCTCTCTCCCTCTCTCGCTGTCTTTCTGTTTGTCTCTGTCTCTCTCTCTATCCTTCTCTCTCTGCCTTTCTGTTTGTCTCTGTCTCTCTCTCTAGCCTTCTCTCGCTGTCTTTCTTTTCGTCCCTGTCTCTCGCTCTCCCTCTCTCGTTGTCTTTCTGTTTGTCTCTGTCTCTCTCTCTATCCCTCTCTCGCTGTCTTTCTGTTTGTCCCTGTCTCTCTCTCTCCCTCTCTCGTTGTCTTTCGGTTTGTCCCTGTTTCTCCCTCCTTCTCCCTCTCTCTCTGTTTTTCTGTTTATCCCTGTCTCTCTCTCTCCCTCTCTCGCAGTCTTTCTGTTTGTCCCTGTCTCTCTCTCTCCCTCTCTCGCTGTCTTTCTGTTTGTCCCTGTCTCCAACTCTCCCACTCTTTCTGTCTTTCTGTTTGTCCCTGTCTCTCTCTTTCCCTCTCTCTCTGTCTTTCTGTTTGTCCCTGTCTCTCCCTGTCCCTCTCTCTCTGTCATTCTTTTTGTCCCTGTCTCTCTCTCTACCTCTCTTGCTGTCTTTCTGTTTGTCCCTGTCTCTCTCACTCCCTCTCTCGCTGTCTTTCTGTTTGTCACTGTCTCTCTCTCTCCCTCTCTCGCTGTCTTTCTGTTTGTCACTGTCTCTCTCCCTCCCTCTCTCGCTGTCTTTCTGTTTGTCCCTGTCTCCAACTCTCCCTCTCTTTCTGTCTTTCTCTTTGTCCCTGTCTCTCTCTTTCCCTCTCTCTCTGTCTTTCTGTTTGTCCCTGTCCCTCTCTCTCCCTCTTTCTCTGTCTTTCTGTTTGTCCCTGTCTCTCTCTCTACCTCTCTTGCTGTCTTTCTGTTTGTCCCTGTCTCTCTCTCTCCCTCTCTTGCTGTCTTTCTGTTTGTCCCAGTCTCTCTCTCTCCCCCTCTCGCTGTCTTTCTGCTTGTCCCTTTCTCTCTCTCTCCATCTCTCGCTGTCTTTCTGTTTGTCCCTGTCTCTCTCTCTCCCTCTCTCGTTGTCTTTCTTTTTGTCCCAGCCTCTCTCTCTCCCTCTCTCGATGTCTTTCTTTTTGTCCCGCCTCTCTCTCTCCCTCTCTCGCTGTCTTTCTGTTTGTCCCTGTCTCTCCCTGTCTCTCCCTCTCTCACTGTTTTTCATTTGATCCCTTTCTCTCTCCCTCTCTCGCTGTCTTTCTTTTTGTCCCTGCCTCTCTCCCTCCCTCTCTCGCTGTCTTTCTGTTTGTCCCTGTCTCTCCCTCTCTCTTTGTTTTTCTGTTTATCCCTGTCTCTCTACCTCTCTCGCTGTCTTTCTGTTTGTCCCTGTCTCTCCCTCTCTCTTTGTTTTTCTGTTTATCCCTGTCTCTCTACCTCTCTCGCTGTCTTTCTGTTTGTCTCTGTCTCTCTCTCTATCCTTCTCTCGCTGTCTTTCTGTTTGTCCCTGTCTCTCTCTCTCCCTCTCTCGGAGTCTTTCAGTTTCTCCCTGTCTCTCTCTCTCCATCTTTCGCTGTCTTTCATTTTGTCCCTGTCACACCCTCTCTCTCCCTCTCTCTCTGTTTTTCTGTTTGTCCCTGTTTCTCTCTCTCCCACTCTCGCTGTCTTTCTGTTTTTCTCTGTCTCTCTCTCTATCCCTCTCTCTCTGTCTTTCTGTTTGTCCCTGTCTCTCCCTGTCCCTCTCTCTCTATCATTCTTTTTGTCCCTGTCTCTCTCTCTACCTCTCTTGCTGTCTTTCTGTTTGTCCCTGTCTCTCTCACTCCCTCTCTCGCTGTCTTTCTGTTTGTCACTGTCTCTCTCTCTCCCTCTCTCGCTGTTTTTCTGTTTGTCACTCTCTCTCTCCCTCCCTCTCTCGCTGTCTTTCTGTTTGTCCCTGTCTCCAACTTTCCCTCTCTTTCTGTCTTTCTCTTTGTCCCTGTCTCTCTCTTTCCCTCTCTCTCTGTCTTTCTGTTGGTCCCTGTCCCTCTCTCTCCCTCTTTCTCTGTCTTTCTGTTTGTCCCTGTCTCTCTCTCTCCCTCTCTGGCTGTCTTTCTGTTTGTCCCTGTCTCTCTCTCTCCCTCTCTTGCTGTCTTTCTGTCTGTCCCTGTCTCTCTCTCTCCCCCTCTCGCTGTCTTTCTGTTTGTCCCTGTCCCTCTCTTTCCCTCTCTCTCTGTCTTTCTGTTTGTCCCTGTCTCTCTCTCCCTCTCTCTCTGTCTGTCTGTTTGTGCCTTTCTCTCTCTCTCCCTCTCTCGCTGTCTTTCTCTTTGTCCCTGTCTCTCTCTTTCCCTCTCTCTCTGTCTTTCTGTTGGTCCCAGTCCCTCTCTCTCCCTCTCTCTCTCTGTCTTTCTGTTTGTCCCAGTCTCTCTCTCTCCCTCTCTCGCTGTCTTTCCGTTTGTCCCTCTCTCTCTCTCTCCCTCTCTCGCTGTCTTTCTGTTTGTCCCTGTCTCCCTCACTCCATCTCTCGCTGTCTTTCTGTTTGTCCCTGTTCTCCCTCTCTCTCCCTCTCTCTCCGTTTTTCTGTTTATCCCTGTCTCTCTCCCTCTCTCGCTGTCTTTCTGTTCGTCCCTGTCTCTCTCTCTCTATCTCTCGCTGTCTTTCTGTTTGTCCCTGTCTCTCCCTCTCTCTACCTCTCTCTCTGTTATTCTGTTTGTCCCTGTCTCTCTCTCTCCCTCTCTCGTTGTCTTTCTTTTTGTCCCAGCCTCTCTCTCTCCCTCTCTCGATGTCTTGCTTTTTGTCCCGCCTCTCTCTCTCCCTCTCTCGCTGTGTTTCTGTTTGTCCCTGTCTCTCCCTGTCTCTCCCTCTCTCGCTGTTTTCCATTTGATCCCTTTCTCTCTCCCTCTCTCGCTGTCTTTCTTTTTGTCCCTGCCTCTCTCTCTCCCTCTCTCGCTGTCTTTCTGTTTGTCCCTGTCTCTCCCTCTCTCTCTGTTTTTCTGTTTATCCCTGTCTCTCTACCTCTCTCGCTGTCTTTCTGTTTGTCTCTGTCTCTCTCTCAAACCTTCTCTCGCTGTCTTTCTGTTTGTCTCTGTCTCTCTCTCTATCCTTCTCTCGCTGTCTTTCTGTTTGTCCCTGTCTCTCTCTCTCCCTCTCTCGGTGTCTTTCAGTTTCTCCCTGTCTCTCTCTCTCCATCTTTCGCTGTCTTTCTTTTTGTCCCTGTCACACCCTCTCTCTCCCTCTCTCTCTGTTTTTCTGTTTGTCCCTGTCTCTCTCTCTCCCACTCTCGCTGTCTTTCTGTTTTTCTCTGTCTCTCTCTCTATCCCTCTCTCGCTGTCTTTCTGTTTGTCCCTGTCTAGCTCTCTCCCTCTCTCGTTGTCTTTTGGTTTGTCCCTGTCTCTCTCTCTCCCTCTTTCGCTGTCTTTCTGTTTGTCCCTGTCTCTCCCTCTCTCTCTGTTTTTCTGTTTGTCCCTGTCTCTCTCTCTCCCTCTCTCGCTGCTTTCTGTTTGTCCCTGCCTCTCCCTGTCTCTCCCTCTTTCTCTGTTTTTCTGTTTACCACTGTCTCTCTCCCTCTCTCGCTGTCTGTCTTTTTGTCCCTGCCTCTCTCTCTCCCTCTCTCGCTGTCTTTCTGTTCGTCCCTGTCTCTCGCTCTACCTCTCTCGCTATCTTTCTGTTTGTCTCTGTCTCTCTCTCTATCCCTCTCTCGCTGTCTTTCTGTTTGTCTCTGTCTCTCTCTCTCCCTTTCTCGCTGTCTTTCTTTTTGTCCCTGCCTCTCTCTCTCCCTCTCTCGCTGCCTTTCTGTTTGTCCCTGTCTCTCCCTCTCTCTCTGTCTTTCATTTCATCTCTGTCTCTCTCTCTATCCCTCTCTCGCTGACTTTCTGTTTGTCTCTGTCTCTCTCTCTCTCCCTCTCTCGTTGTCTTTCTGTTTGTCTCTGTCTCCCTCTCTCTCCCTCTCTTGATGTCTTTCTGTTTGTCCCTCTCTCTCTCTCGCCCTCTTTCACTCTCTTGCTGTTTGTCCCTGTCTCTCCCTCTCTCTCCCTCTCTCTCTGTTTTTCTGTTTGTCCCTGTCTCTCTCTCTCCCTTTCTCGCTGTCTTTCTTTTTGTCCCTGCCTCTCTCTCTCCCTCTCTCGCTGTCTTTCTGTTTGTCCCTGTCTCTCCCTCTCTCTCTGTCTTTCATTTCGTCTCTGTCTCTCTCTCTGTCCCTCTCTCGCTGTCTTGCTGTTTGTCCCTGTCTCTCTCGCTCCCTTTCTCGTTGTCTTTCTGTTTGTCCCTGTCTCTCTCCCTCTCTCCCCCTCTCGCTGTCTTTCTGCTTGTCCCTGTCTCTCGTTCTCCCTCTCTCGCTGTCTTTCTGTTTGTCCCTTTCTCTCTCTCTCCCTCTCTCCCTGTCTTTCTGTTTGTCCCTGTCTCTCTATCTCTCTCTCTATCTTTCTTTCTGTTTGTCCCTGTCTCTCGCTCTCCCTCTTTCGCTGTCTTTCTTTTTGTCCCTGTCTCTCTCTCTCCCTCTCTCGCTGTCATTCTGTTTTTCCCTGTCTGTCTCTCTCCCTCTCTCTCTGTCACTCTGTATGTCCCTGTCTCTCTATCTCTCTCTCTAACTGTCTTTATGTTTGTCCCTGTCTCTCCCTCTCTCCCCCTCTCGCTGTCTTTCTGCTTGTCTCTGTCTCTCTATTTATCCCTCTCTCTCTGTCTTTCTCTGTGTCCCTGTCTCTCTCTCTCCCTCTTTCGCTGTCTTTCTGTTTTTCCCTGTCTCTCCCTCGCTCTCTTTTTTCTGTTTGTCCATTTCTCTCTCTCTCCCTCTCTCGCTCTCTTTCTTTTTGTCCCTGCCTCTCTCTCTCCCTCTCTCGCAGTCTTTCTGTTTCTCTCTGTCTTTCCCTGTCTCTCCCGCTCTCTCTGTTTTTCTGTTTATCCCAGTCTCTCTCCCTCTCTCGCTGTCTTTCTGTTCGTTTCTGTGTCTCTCTCTCCCTCTCTCGCTGTCTTTCTGTTTGTCTCTGTCTCTCTCTCTCCCTCTTTCGATTTCATTCTGTTTGTCCCTGTCTCTCCCTCTCTCTCCCTCTCTCGCTGTCTTTCTGTTTGTCCCTGTGTCTCTCTCTCCCTCTTTCGCTTTCTTTCTGTTTGTCCCTGTCTCTCTCTCTCCCTCTCTCGCTGTCTTTCTGTTTGTCCCTGTCTCTCTCTATACCACTCTCGCTGTCTTTCTGCTTGTCTCTATCTCTCTCTCTCGCCCGCTCTCGCTCTCTTTATGTTTGTCCCTGTCCCTCTCTCACGCTCTCTCTCCGTCTTTCTGTTTGTCCCATCTCTCTATCTCTCTCTCTTTCTGTGTTTCTGTTTCTCCCTGTCTCTCTCTCCACCTCTCTCGCTGTCTCTGTTTATCCCTGTCTCTCTCTCTCCCTCTCTCGCTGTCTTTCTGTTTGTCCCTGTCTCCCTGTCTCCCTCTCTCGCTCTCTTTCTGTTTGTCCCTGTCTCCAACTCTCCCTCTCTCTCTGTCTTTCTGTTTGTCCCTGTCTCTCTCACTCCCTCTCTTGCTGTCTTTCTGTTTGTCCCTGTCTCTCTCTCTACCTATCTCGTTGTCTTTCAGTCTGTCCCTGTCTCTCCCTCTCTCTCTGTTTTTCTGTTTCTCCCTGTCTCTCTCCCTCTCTCACTGTTCCTCTGTTCGTTTCTGTATCTCTCTCTCCCTCTCTCGCTGTCTTTCTGTTTGCCCCTGTCTCTCCCTCTCTCTCTTTTTTTCTGATTGTCCCTTTCTCTCCCTCTCCCTCTCTCGTTGTCTTGCTTTTTGTCCCTGCCTCTCTCTCTCCCTCTCTCGCAGTCTTTCTGTTTGTCTCTGCCTTTCCCTGTCTCTCCCTCTCTCTCTGTTTTTCTGTTTATCCCTGTCTCTCTCCCTCTCTCGCTGTCTTTCTGTTCGTTTCTGTATCTCTCTCTCCCTCTCTCGCTGTCTTTCTGCTTGTCTCTGTCTCTCTCTCTAACCCTCTCTCGCTGTCTTTCTGTTTGTCCCTGTCTCTCTCTTTCCCTCTGTCGCTGTCTTTCTCTTTGTCCCTGTCTCTCTCTCTCCCTCTCTCACTGACTTTCTGTTTGTCCCTGTCTCTCTCTTTCCCTCTCGCTCTGTCTTTCTGTTTGTGCCTGTCTCTCTCTCTCCCTCTCTTGCTGTCTTTCTGTTTGTCCCTGTCTCTCTCTCTCTCCCCATCTCGCAGTCTTTCTGCTTGTCCCTATCTCGCCCTCTCCCTCTCTCGCTGTCTTTCTGTTTGTCCCTGTCTCTCTCTCTCCCTCTTTCGATTTCATTCTGTTTGTCCCTGTCTCTCCCTCTCTATCCCTCTCTCGCTGTCTTTCTGTTTGTCCCTGTCTCTCTCTCTCCCTCTCTCGTTGTCTTTCTGTTTGTCCCTGTGTCTCTCTCTCCCTCTTTCGCTTTCTTTCTGTTTGTCCCTGTCTCTCTCTCTCCCTCTCTCGCTGTCTTTCTGTTTGTCCGTGTCCCTCTCTCTGCCTCTCGCTCTGTCTTTCTGTTTGTCCCGTCTCTCTATCTCTCTCTCTCTTTCTGTTTGTCCCTGTCTCTCTCTCTCCCTCTCTCACTGACTTTCTGTTTGTCCCTGTCTCTCTCTTTCCCTCTCGCTCTGTCTTTCTATTTGTCCCTGTCTCTCTCTCTCCCTCTCTTGCTGTCTTTCTGTTTGTCCCTGTCTCTCTCTCTCCCTCTCTCACTGACTTTCTGTTTGTCCCTGTCTCTCTCTTTCCCTCTCGCTCTGTCTTTCTGTTTGTCCCTGTCTCTCTCTCTCTCCCCATCTCGCAGTCTTTCAGCTTGTCCCTATCTCGCCCTCTTCCTCTCTCGCTGTCTTTCTGTTTGTCCCTGTCTCTCTCTCTCCCTCTGTCGCTGTCATTCTGTTTTTCCCTGTCTGTCTCTCTCTCTCTCTCTCTGTCTTTCTGTATGTCCCTGTCTCTCTATCTCTCTCTCTAACTGTCTTTATGTTTGTCCCTGTCTCTCCCTCTCTCCCCCTCTCGCTGTCTTTCTGCTTGTCTCTGTCTCTCTCTTTATCCCTCTCTCTCTGTCTTTCTCTGTGTCCCTGTCTCTCTCTCCCTCTTTCGCTGTCTTTCTGTTTTTCCCTGTCTCTCCCTCGCTCTCTTTTTTCTGTTTGTCCCTTTCTCTCTCTCTCCCTCTCTCGCTCTCTTTCTTTTTGTCCCTGCCTCTCTCTCTCCCTCTCTCGCAGTCTTTCTGTTTCTCTCTGTCTTTCCCTGTCTCTCCCGCTCTCTCTGTTTTTCTGTTTATCCCAGTCTCTCTCCCTCTCTCGCTGTCTTTCTGTTCGTTTCTGTGTCTCTCTCTCCCTCTCTCGCTGTCTTTCTGTTTGTCTCTGTCTCTCTCTCTCCCTCTTTCGATTTCATTCTGTTTGTCCCTGTCTCTCCCTCTCTATCCCTCTCTCGCTGTCTTTCTGTTTGTCCCTGTCTCTCTCTCTCCCTCTCTCGTTGTCTTTCTGTTTGTCCCTGTGTCTCTCTCTCCCTCTTTCGCTTTCTTTCTGTTTGTCCCTGTCTCTCTCTCTCCCTCTCTCGCTGTCTTTCTGTTTGTCCCTGTCTCTCTCTATACCACTCTCGCTGTCTTTCTGCTTGTCTCTATCTCTCTCTCTCGCCCGCTCTCGCTCTCTTTATGTTTGTCCCTGTCCCTCTCTCACGCTCTCTCTCCGTCTTTCTGTTTGTCCCATCTCTCTATCTCTCTCTCTTTCTGTGTTTCTGTTTCTCCCTGTCTCTCTCTCCACCTCTCTCGCTGTCTCTGTTTATCCCTGTCTCTCTCTCTCCCTCTCTCGCTGTCTTTCTGTTTGTCCCTGTCTCCCTGTCTCCCTCTCTCGCTCTCTTTCTGTTTGTCCCTGTCTCCAACTCTCCCTCTCTCTCTGTCTTTCTGTTTGTCCCTGTCTCTCTCACTCCCTCTCTTGCTGTCTTTCTGTTTGTCCCTGTCTCTCTCTCTACCTATCTCGTTGTCTTTCAGTCTGTCCCTGTCTCTCCCTCTCTCTCTGTTTTTCTGTTTCTCCCTGTCTCTCTCCCTCTCTCACTGTTCCTCTGTTCGTTTCTGTATCTCTCTCTCCCTCTCTCGCTGTCTTTCTGTTTGCCCCTGTCTCTCCCTCTCTCTCTTTTTTTCTGATTGTCCCTTTCTCTCCCTCTCCCTCTCTCGCTGTCTTGCTTTTTGTCCCTGCCTCTCTCTCTCCCTCTCTCGCAGTCTTTCTGTTTGTCTCTGCCTTTCCCTGTCTCTCCCTCTCTCTCTGTTTTTCTGTTTATCCCTGTCTCTCTCCCTCTCTCGCTGTCTTTCTGTTCGTTTCTGTATCTCTCTCTCCCTCTCTCGCTGTCTTTCTGCTTGTCTCTGTCTCTCTCTCTAACCCTCTCTCGCTGTCTTTCTGTTTGTCCCTGTCTCTCTCTTTCCCTCTGTCGCTGTCTTTCTCTTTGTCCCTGTCTCTCTCTCTCCCTCTCTCACTGACTTTCTGTTTGTCCCTGTCTCTCTCTTTCCCTCTCGCTCTGTCTTTCTGTTTGTCCCTGTCTCTCTCTCTCCCTCTCTTGCTGTCTTTCTGTTTGTCCCTGTCTCTCTCTCTCTCCCCATCTCGCAGTCTTTCTGCTTGTCCCTATCTCGCCCTCTCCCTCTCTCGCTGTCTTTCTCTTTGTCCCTGTCTCTCTCTCTCCCTCTGTCGCTGTCTTTCTGTTTGTCCCTGTCTCTCCCTGTCTCTCCCGCTTTCTGTCTCTTTCTCTCCCTGTCAGTCTCTCTCTCTCCCTCTCTTTCAGACTCTCTTTCTCTCTCTTTCAGTCCCTCTCTCTCTCTTTCAGTCTCTCTCTCTCAGTCACTCTATCTCTCTCTCTCTTTCAGTTTCTCTCTCTATCTATCTCTCTCACTCTTTCTGTCTCTCCCTCTCACTCTGTTTCAGTCTCTCTCTCTCTCCCACACACACACACTCTTTCAGACTTTCTCTCTCTTTGTCTCTCTCTCTTTCAGTCTCTCTCTCTCTCTCTCTTTCATTCAGTCTCTCTTTCTCACTCTTTTTCAGTCTCTCTCTCTCTTTCAGTCTCTCTCTCTCTTTCAGTCTCTCTCTCTCTCTCTTTCATTCAGTCTCTCTCTCTCTCTCTTTCATTCAGTCTCTCTTTCTCTCTCTTGCAGTCTCTCTCTCTCTATCTTTTTAGCTCTTTCAGTCAGTCTCTATCTTGCAGTCTCTATCTCTCTTTCAGTCCCTCTCTCTCTCTTTCAGTCTCTCTTTCAGTCTCTCTCTCTCTCTCTCTCGGTCTCTTTCAGCCTCTCTCTCTCTCTTTCATTCAGTCTCTCTCTCTCTCTTTCAGTCTCTCTCTCTCTCTCTCTCACACTCTTTCAGTCTCTCTCTCTCTCTCTCAATCTCTCCCTCTCTCTCTCCCTTTCAGTCCCTCTCCCTTTCTTTCAGTCTCTTACTCTCCCTGTCAGTCTCTCTCTCTCCCTCTCTTTCAGTCTCTCTTTCTCTCTCTCTCAGTCTCTCTCTCTCTCTCAGTCTCTCTCTCTCTTTCAGTCTCTCTCTCTCTCTCAGTCTCTCTCTTTCAGTCTCTCCCTCTCTTTCATTCAGTCTCTCTCTCTCTCTCTCTCTCTCTCTTTTAGTCTCTCTCTCTCACACACTCTTTCAGTCTCTCTCACTATCTATCTCTCTCACTCTTTCTGTCTCTCTCTCTCTCTCTCTCTCTCTTTTAGTCTCTCCCTCCCTCTCTATCTGTCTCCCGCTCTCTCTCTTTCAGTCTCTCTGTCTATCACACACACTCTCTCTTTCAGTCCTTCTCTCTCACTCTTTCAGTCTCTCTCTCTCTCATGCAGTCTCTCTCTTTCAATCTCTCTATATCTATCTCTCTCTTTCAGTCTCTCTCTCCCTCTATCTTTCAGTCTCTGTCTCTCTCTCTCTTTCAGTCCCTCTCTCTCTCTTTCAGTCACTCTTTCTCTCTCCCTCTCTCTTTCAGTCTCTCTGTCTCTCTCCGTCTCTCTCTCTCTCTCAATCTCTCTCAGTCTCTCCCTCTCTGTCTCTCTCTCTCTTTCAGTCCCTCTCATTCTCTCTCTCTCCCTTTAAGTCTCTCTCTGTCTCTCCCTCTCTCTCTCTCTCTTTCAGTTCCTCTCTCTCTCTATTTCAGTCCCTCTCTCTCTCTCTCTTTCAGTCTCTCTTTCAGTCTCTCTCTCTCTCTCACTCTCTTTCAGTCTCTCTCTCTCTCTCTTTCGTTCAGTCTCTCTCTCACTCTCCCTCTTTCAGTCTCTCTCTCTCCCTCTCACACACTCTTTCAGTCTCTCTCTCTTTCAGTCTCTCTTTCTCTCTCTCTCTCTTTCATTCAGTCTCTCTCTCTCTCTATTTCAGTCTCTCTCACTCTCTCTCCCTCTCCCTGTCAGTCTCTCTCTCTCCCTCTCTTTCAGTCTCTCTTTCTCTCTCTTTCATTCTCTCTCTCTCTCTCTCAGTCTCTCTCTCTCTCTTTCTGTCTCTCTCTCTCTCTCTCCCCCAGTCTCTCTCTTTCAGTCTCTCTGTCTATCACACACACTCTCTCTTTCAGTCCTTCTCTCTCTCTATTTCAGTCTCTCTCTCTCTCTCTCTTTCAGTCTCTCTTTCAGTCTCTCTCTCTCTTTCATTCAGTCTCTCTCACTCTCTCTCTTTCAGTCTCTCTCTCTCCCTCTCACACACTCTTTCAGTCTCTCTCTCTGTCTCTCTATATCTCTCTCTCTTTCAGTCTCTCTCTATCTCTCTCTCTCACTCTTTCTGTCTCTCTCTCTCACTCTGTTTCAGTCTCTCTCTCTCTCACACACACACACACTCTTTCAGACTTTCTCTCTCTCTCTCTTTGTCTCTCTCTCTTTCAGTCTCTCTCTCTCTCTCCCTTTCAGTCCCTCTCTCTCGCTTTCTGTCTCTTACTCTCCCTGTTAGTCTCTCTCTCTCCCTCTCTTTCAGACTCACTTTCTCTCTCTTTCTTTCTCTCTCTCTCTCTCTCTCAGTCTCTCTCTCTCTTTCCATTTCTCTCTCTCTCAGTCGCTCTTTCAGTCTCTCTCTCTCTCACTCTTTCAGTCTCTCTCAACTCTCTTTCTGTCTCTCTCTCTGTTTCAGTCTCTCTCTCACACACACTCTCTCTTTCAGTCTTTCTCTCTCTCTCAGTCTCTCTCTCTCTTTGAGTCACTCTCGGTCTCATTCTCCCTTTCAGTCTCTCTCACCCTCTCTTTCAGTCTCTCTTTCTCTCTCTTTCATACTCTCTCTCTCTGTCTCTCTGTCCCTCTCTCTCTCTTTCATTCTCTCTCTCTTTCATACTCTCTCTCTCCCTCTCTCTTTCAGTCTCTCTCTCTTTCAGTCTCTCTCTCTCTCTCTTTCAGTCTCTCTCTCTTCCTCTCGCTTTCAGTCTCTCTGTCTCTCTGTGTGTGTGTCTCTGTCTCAGTCTCTCTCTCTCTTTCGGTCCCTCTCACTCTCTCTCTCTCCCTTTCAGTCTCTATCTGTCTCTATGTCTCTCTTCATGTTCGCTCTCTCTCTCACTTTCAGTCTCTTGCTCTCTTTCAGTCTCTCTCTCTCTTTCAGTCTTTCTCTGTCAACCTCTCTCTCTCTCTTTCTTTCAATCTCGATCTCTCTCTTTCACTCTCTCTCACTCTCAATTTCTCTCTATCTCTCTTTCTTTCTCTCTTTCAGTCTCTCTCTCTCTTTACCTCTTTCAGTCTCTCTCTCTCTCTGTTTCATTCAGTCTCTCTTTCTCTCGCTTGCAGTCGCTCTCTCGCTCTCTCTCTCTTTACCTCTTTCAGTCTCTCTCTCTCTCTTTCATTCAGTCTCTCTTTCTCACTCTCTTTCAGTCTCTCTCTCTCTTTCAGTCTCTCTCTCTCTCTCTTTCATTCAGTCTCTCTTTCTCTCTCTTGCAGTCTCTCTCTCTCTCTCTCTTTACCTCTTTCAGTCTCTCTCTCTCTCTTTCATTCAGTCTCTCTTTCTCACTCTTTTTCAGTCTCTCTCTCTCTTTCAGTCTCTCTCTCTCTCTTTCAGTCTCTCTCTCTCTTTCTGTCCCTCTCACTCTCTCTCTCTCCCTTTCAGTCTCTCTCTCTCTCCCTCTCTCTCTCGCTCTCTCTCTCTTTCAGTCTCTCTCTCTCTTTCATTCAGTCTCTCTCTCTCTCTCACTCTTTCAAACTCTCTCTCTCTATCTCTCTCACTCTTTCTGTCTCTCTCCCCCTCTCTTTCTGTCTCTCTCTCTCCCTTTCAGTCTCTCTGTCTCTCACACACACTCTCTGTTGCAGTCTTTCTCTCTCTCTCTCTTTCAAGCTCTCTCTCTCTCTCTCTTTCAGTCTCTCTCTCTCTTTCCATTTCTCTCTCTCTCAGTCGCTCTTTCAGTCTCTCTCTTTCTCACTCTTTCAGTCTCTCTCAACTCTCTTTCTGTCTCTCTCTCTGTTTCAGTCTCTCTCTCACACACACTCTCTCTTTCAGTCTTTCTCTCTCTCTCAGTCTCTCTCTCTCTTTGAGTCACTCTCGGTCTCATTCTCCCTTTCAGTCTCTCTCACCCTCTCTTTCAGTCTCTCTTTCTCTCTCTTTCATACTCTCTCTCTCTGTCTCTCTGTCCCTCTCTCTCTCTTTCATTCTCTCTCTCTTTCATACTCTCTCTCTCCCTCTCTCTTTCAGTCTCTCTCTCTTTCAGTCTCTCTCTCTCTCTCTTTCAGTCTCTCTCTCTTCCTCTCGCTTTCAGTCTCTCTGTCTCTCTGTGTGTGTGTCTCTGTCTCAGTCTCTCTCTCTCTTTCGGTCCCTCTCACTCTCTCTCTCTCCCTTTCAGTCTCTATCTGTCTCTATGTCTCTCTTCATGTTCGCTCTCTCTCTCACTTTCAGTCTCTTGCTCTCTTTCAGTCTCTCTCTCTCTTTCAGTCTTTCTCTGTCAACCTCTCTCTCTCTCTTTCTTTCAATCTCGATCTCTCTCTTTCACTCTCTCTCACTCTCAATTTCTCTCTATCTCTCTTTCTTTCTCTCTTTCAGTCTCTCTCTCTCTTTACCTCTTTCAGTCTCTCTCTCTCTCTGTTTCATTCAGTCTCTCTTTCTCTCGCTTGCAGTCGCTCTCTCGCTCTCTCTCTCTTTACCTCTTTCAGTCTCTCTCTCTCTCTTTCATTCAGTCTCTCTTTCTCACTCTCTTTCAGTCTCTCTCTCTCTTTCAGTCTCTCTCTCTCTCTCTTTCATTCAGTCTCTCTTTCTCTCTCTTGCAGTCTCTCTCTCTCTCTCTCTTTACCTCTTTCAGTCTCTCTCTCTCTCTTTCATTCAGTCTCTCTTTCTCACTCTTTTTCAGTCTCTCTCTCTCTTTCAGTCTCTCTCTCTCTCTTTCAGTCTCTCTCTCTCTTTCAGTCTCTCTCTCTCTCTCTTTCATTCAGTCTCTCTTTCTCTCTCTTGCAGTCTCTCTCTCTCTCTCTCTTTACCTCTTTCAGTCTCTCTCTCTCTCTTTCATTCAGTCTCTCTTTCTCACTCTTTTTCAGTCTCTCTCTCTCTTTCAGTCTCTCTCTCTCTCTTTCAGTCTCTCTTTCTCTCTCTCTCTCCCTCTCTCTTTCTCTCTCCCTCTCTCTCTCTCCCTCTCTCTTTCTCTCTCTCTCTCTCTCTCTATCAGACTGTCGAATCTAACTACGTTATCAATAACTCAAATACACTGATTGTTCGAAGCAAAGCAGTATTTTATTCAAGCATGCTTGGGAGTCGGCTGCTCAGGATACCACACTCGGCTCCTGGTCAGACTGACTCCCCGAACAGGATTTCAGTACGTCTTTTTATACATATAAAAAGGGGCAGTTGCTTATTCCTAAAATATCAGGCAGTTTTGTAACTCTTCAATTCTGCGTGTACACAACTAGAGGGTGGCACAGTGGCGCAGTGGTTGGCACTGCAGCCTGACAGCTTCAGCGACCCGGGTTCAATTCTGGGTACTGCCTGTGTGGAGTTTGCAAGTTCTCCCTGTGTCTGCGTGGGTTTCCTCCGGGTGCTCCGGTTTCCTCCCACATGCCAAAGACTTGCTGGTTGATAGGTGAATTGGCCATTATAAATTGTCACTAGTTGTGGTCGGGGAATATAAGGACAGGTGGGGATGTGGTCGGAATGTAGGATTAGTATAAATGGGTGGTTGATGGTCGGCACAGTCTCAGTGGGCCGAAGGGCCTATTTCAGTGCTGTATCACTAAATAAATACATAGTTTATTTCTTTATGTCACATAAGCAAGTTTTAACAGAAGTACCATTGCTCTTTACATGATAACAGGATGCTCCTTTAACCGCGGACTGTTCTAGATAGACATTATCGAATCATTCTGAACAGGCAAGCCTCTTTTCCTAGTTATAGATATATTAGTTCCTTAAAAAGCATGACCAGCACTTTTAATAGTTTGTTCATTCATTGCGATATGTTAAAATACAGAAATTCACAAGTCACTCTCTCTCTTTCAGTCTCTCTCTTTCTCTCTCTCTCTCCATCTATCAGTCCCTCTCACTCTCTCTCGCTCCTTTTCAGTATCTCTCTTTCTCTCTCTCTCTCTTTCAGTCTCTCCCTTTCTCTCTTTCAGTCTCTCTCTCTCTGTCGCTCTCTCTCTCTCTTTCAGTCTCTCATTCTTTCAGTCTCTCTCTCAGTCTCACTCTCTCTCTCTTTCAGTCTCTATCTCTCTCATTCTCTCTCTCTGTCTCAGTCTCTCTCTCTCTCATGCTCTCTCTCTCTTTCAGTCTGTCTCTCTCTTTCAGTCTCTCTCTCTCAGTCTCAGTCTCTCTCTCTCTTTTAGTCTCTCTCTCTTTCAGTCTCTGTCTCTCTCTCTTCCTGTCTCTCTCTCTCGTTCAGTCTCTCTCTCTTTCAGGCTCTCTCTCTCTTTCAGTCACTCTCTCTCTCATTCTCTCTCTTTCTCTCTCTCTCTCTTTCAGTCTCTCTCTCTCTCTCTCTCGCACTCCCTCTCTCTCCCTCACTCTTTCAGTCTCTCTCCCTCTTTTGCAGTCTCTCTCTCTCTCTCTCTTTCAGTCTTTCTCTCTCTTTCAGTCACTTGCTCTCTCTCTTTCAGTCTCTCTCTCTCTCTCTTTCAGTCTTTCTCTCTCTCTCTTTCAGTCTTTCTGTCTCTCTTTCAGTTACTCTCTCTCTCTCTCTTTCTCTCTCTCTCTCTCTCTCTCTCACTCCCTTTCTCTCCCTCAATCTTTCAGTCTGTCTCTCTCCCTCTCCCTTTCAGTCTCTCTCTCTCACTCCCTTTCTCTCCCTCAATCTTTCAGTCTCTCTCTCTCCCTCTCTTTCAGTCTCTCTTCCTCTCTCTTTCATTCTCTCTCTCTCTCTCGGTCTCTCTCTCTCTTTCAGTCTCTCTCTCTCTCTTTCAGTCCTTCTCTCTCACTCTTTCAGTCTCTCTCTCATTCAGTCTCTCTCTTTCAGTCTCTCTATATCTATCTCTCTCAGTCTCTCTCTCTCTCTCTATCTGTCAGTCTGTCTCTCTCTCTCTCTGTTTCGGTCTCTCAGTCTCTCTCAGTCTCTCCCTCTCTGTCTCTCTCTCTCTCTTTCAGTCTCTCTCTCTGTCTCTCTATATCTCTCTCTCTTTCAGTCTCTCTCGATCTCTCTCTCTCACTCTTTCTGTCTCTCTCTCTCACTCTGTTTCAGTCTCTCTCTCTCTCACACACACA